>NW_022990170.1:0-32683 GCF_902827175.1 Gymnodraco acuticeps
TGGATTTCCTCTTGGTTGGTGTCCGATCGGCCTCTGTGCTGTCTGTGAGCCTGGGAGGAACACACATTCAAATTAAACAATTGATTTGGCTTTAAAGGGAACAATGTGAGATACAGCATAAAGGGTTTTGAATGATAGAGCTGTATAATACTGTACACACAATGCATTCTAGAAACATAAGAGCCACAACTGGTGCATTAGGAGTATTGGGATACTATTTTTTACTATATTTCTGATGAAGTAGGTCGCAAGGATAAAAGGGATTAGAATGAAAGAATAGAAGTGTCTTTCTCTTGACTTTGTTCCCTTTGATATGAAGGCACATTTCATTGCGTTTCAGTAATAGCATGTGTAAAATCCATCAAAGCAAGCGATCTAAGAAGAAACATCCTTTTGTGGCTCAACTGCTAATAAGAGGGCACATGTAGTCATTTCATTACAAGCAGCACTCTCAGAAAGAACACAGTCTTCACAAGTAAGGCTGTTTAGTCCGTCTAGTACAGCGGGGGGAACCTTTTTCCTCTCAAGGGCCATTTAAATGTTTTCAACATCCTCCGAGGGCCGTACAAATTATTGACCTCTGCTTAAAAATACTAAAATCACAGCCCATTCATTTCGCCTTTCTTTCATGCTGTGCAAAGAAAAGCAAACCTCTTAATCCAGATTTTTACCATGACTCGCGCATGCATGCACGTGCACGGTTGTGGCATGACCACCAAAACAGAATATATGGACACAAGATGTGTGCAATTTAGTTTCCTATCCATGTGAATATGATTTAAGTGTGGGGGACCTATCCTCTCTAGGGGGGTCCGAGGAGGCAATGCTCCCCGGGAAGATTTTTTTTTAAATGTTGAAGTTAAAAGCATCAATCTGGTGCACTTTAAGAGTTAAGAGATTTATGGATACATCTCTCAACACCCCATATGAAACAGAACAGTAAGCAGATTTTCTTTATGGATATTTACAAATCACTCCCCTTTCAAACTGTATTGTTGTTTATTAATAACAACTTTTTTTACTGTCATATAGTAGCCTATTTTACACCTGTTTACTTTATTCTCTTATTTTTTTATAACTATAAATGATCATATAAAGATGTGCCTTTACCTCACTGGTTTAGAAAAGCGTCTTATATTACGATACGATACGATACGATATACTTTATTGTCCCCGTAAGAGAAATTCGTTTCTGGGCTCGTCCAGCAGTTCCGCATACATGTACATATATACAAACATAGTGGACATTTAAGAGACATACACATATCAATCATACACCGTTTGAACAAACACAATACACGCAGACGCACATACTGACAATGGCGACCTATTGCACAACCCTCATGGCCAACATTTAAAAAAAAGTACATTTCATACATTTGACTTACTACATTTGACTTCCTGTCAATGTTAAGAAGTTTAACGGACATTGGTAGGAATGAGTGCTTATAGCGGTTTCAGCCTGCTCTTGGGAACCCTGAATCTTCTACCAGAAGGTAGGAGCTGAATTCTGGGTGGAGTATGTGGGTGGGATCAGACACTATTTTGTTTGCCTGTCTGATAATGGACTGCTCATATGTCATATATGTTTTGGAGAGATGGGTGTTTTTAACCCCCATAATTTTCATAGCCGTCTGTACCAGGCGAGCGATCTGTGACTTTGACTGCACTGTCAAGTTACCGTACCAGCAGTGATACCATACCTAATGATGCTCTCCAACACTGCATGATAAAACAGTAACATGAACTTCTGGTCGACTCCGAAAGCCCGGAGTCGACGCAGAAAGTACAATCGCTGTTGAAGTCTAGAGCACAGACCTTGAACATGCGCCTTCCAGCTGAGTGTATTATCTAGATGGACACCAAGGTACTTATATTCGTTAGCATAGCTAGCTAACCAGATGCTAATAACAACAAAGTTATTGACTGTATGATCAGTATGACAGATGAACAGATCGCCACTGGGTTTACAACTAAAGACACAGCCACGCAAAAACTGCGGCATGTGTACGGCTCCTTATGGGTACTGACATTTGTGAAGTCCCGGCCAGAGCGACGTCCTGGGCTGCTTCTCAGGTCGACTATTTTCATTTCCTCGCTCCTCGGTCTCACCGGAAGTTGATTTGCCCGCGCCATCTTGAGTACCGGTCCCATGGCTCTTATTCTGCCGGAGGACCGAGGAGCGAGGAGCGATCATGGAGGGAGCGATAACCGAGGAACCACCAGACCATCCTCCGATGAAATCCTCAGATACTCAACCCCGCCCCCTTACTGTGTACGCTCACTGATTGGACGAGGCAGTGCATGCACTTGATCTGATGCTTCTTGACATGAGAGCAGAGTGAAGAAAATACATGAACCTCACGGGAGTCACTCCTCAGTTTATACCGTGTTTGTTTCAATTCATGTATCATTTAGTTACAAAATAGTGATATATCTGAACAACAAAGTGGTCAAAAAATCATTTAATTCATTTTTTGGAAACATTTTCATGATCGCTTTTTTCGTTTTACATTTTCATTTATTGTCATTTCCATTCAGTCAGTCATTAAGTGCTATTAAAATGTTAATGTGCTACATATCCAAACAAACAAACAAAGTGTGCAATCCAATGAATGTTAATCTAACTGAGTTTTGATAGATAACATATCTCTTTTTCTTCTCTCAATTATTTCATTTCTATTGTGCACTCTAATCAATATTAATCAAACTATTGTTCGTTTATAAATTTTAAGAATGGCGTTTATCTTTTTTGACAATGAGTTCTTATTTTATTTTATTTATTTGGGTCTGATGATACAAATGTTTGTGTCAGTAAATGTGTACTAACCATAGACTGGATATACTAACAGAGGCGGGGGTGTGTGGAAATAACGGGGACAGAGCTGCTGTCAGACGATCAGCTGTGCAGCGTCATCACAAACGGACGTCGCTTCACGTGACGCTCCGGAGGAAAGGACGTCCCATTGCTCTTAAAACTCATTTCCCTGCTTCTCGTGGTTTCCTTGCGTCCCTCCATGCTTCCCTGGTGGGAGGGACTAAACGCAGGGAAACGACGCAAGTGAGGGAAGCAAGGATTTCATTTAATCGACCTGAGAAGCAGCCCTGGTGCTCTCCGGCAGCTCTAAACCCCTGTCGGGCGAGACATATACCACGTGATGACACGTTAGGCTCGTGTTGTGTTCAAGGACCCTGACCTTGGCCTGGAAAAACAGGCACTCGCTTGTTTAATTCTTTTGCGGTCTAGATTTCTAAAAAAAAAATCTTTTTTGCGTGAGTTACCTCGAGGGCCGTATCCAATTGTCTCGCGGGCCGCATACGGCCCGGGGGCCGGAGGTTCCCCACCCCTGGTCTAGTGCAAACGATACACATTCCTGTCGCTGTTCACGCTGTTCCACTGACTGACAGTGTGAGGAACAGGAGGGGAAAAGAAAACTGCTAGCAAGTGAACATGGATGTTAACGACGTAAAGTTTGAAATATTCCAGCTTTGCAGTTTCTTTCCTGAGGAAGGCCTTTGACATTGTTTTAACCTCAAAGAAACACCCAATGTGAGTTGGTAGGAAACACCTTCAAAAAAAAAGGTTCCGCCCAGACCAAAACAGCAAAACAGCTTTATGAGTCAAATGTGTGATAAGTTTGTTAAGGTTTATGAGTGTAACAGCTGTAAAGTATTGAGAGATGCAGTTATCAAATGTTTTATGTGATGTATTAAAGGTAGGGTAGGTAAGAATGGAGAAACCAGCTCGAGTGCGCTTGAATTTGAAAGTACGCAGCCGGAAAAATCTGTCACTTCCTTACAAAGCCCCTCCTCCAACACACACGAATGCGTACATGACCAATGAGGGCACGAGATAAGTTTGTGCACAGAGGCAGGTAGGCCATCCAGTTATTTTAGCCGGGCCAGCTCAGATGATTGGTCGTGCTTTTTACAGCGCCACGGCTTCCACAGATGAATTTTAATGTATTTATTGTCAAAGCATTTAATATATTCATTGCTATCGGGATGTTAAGAGCATTCCATGGAATATAACAAAAGTGTTTCTGAAGAGAATTACCTGATTGATTGATTGATTGAAAAGTTTATTAACAGCTTGTATATTGGGTACAGTACAGTACAGCTCAAAACATACAATTGTTAAGGGGATGCAGACCAGAGAAAGACTTTCGTCTTGTTTACATCAGGGTCCCCCATTTCCAATTCATCATATCATTTAAGACATATAAGACAAATTTGACATACAGATGGCTTATTTAAAATTTACATACAGGTGGTTTTTTTACATACAGATTGCTTATTTACAATTTTCATTTTAGATTTCGTTCTAATACATCCTAACCGGACATTTAAGACATACCAAATCTACAGATATACAGTTAGTAACAGAGTCTAAAATGCGAGTATATACATAGATGGGGGGGGGGGGGGGGGGAAGCTGTCCATTGTACGACAGGTTGAGATTTGTACCATTACCGGGGCCAGTTTTACAATGCTCTCCCCCGAAGGTGCTCTTCAAGAGAGGTTTTGAAGGTAAGTATAGTTTTACTTTCCTTTACAGTTGTGGGAAGAGCGTTCCACCTTGATGTGGCATAATTGCGAAACGTGTATTCCCCCTTTTTTGTGCCAAATCTGGGTTTCACATGATTTGTGGAGCTCCCTCTGGTGTTATGATCATGGTATTCCTTGATCTTTGGGAAGAATTTTGACATGTACATGGGTACCATAGAGGTGTGGATCTTGTAGACCAGGCCCATTGCAAGTAGCTGTACTCTGTCGTCTACTCTAAGCCATCCTAGTTTGTCAAAGTGGGCAGAGGTGAGGTGGGTTCTAGATGAAAGGTCAAGCAGTAGTCTGACCAGTTTATTTTGCGATGTTTGAAATTTTATTTTTAGCGCCTTGGAGGTGCTATGGTACCATGACGTGCAAGCATAGTCAACCTACCCCACCTTTAAGAAATATCACCGGCCTTATCTATTACAGAGACACTCCAGATCAACATAGTTTAGAAGTGAGGGTCGAGGTCAGCAGACATAGCGTGACTTAAAGTGCCCTGCCCTTACTAACTAATTTACTTTAAACAGTGTTGCAGGATGGGGGAACTTGTGTTTTCTTATCCCCCCCCTCTGATCTCACCTCACTGAGTCCGTCCTCTGAACCTGGCAGGCAGCCTTCACCTGAGGGTGGAAGCCATCTTTGGTGTGCAGCGCTGCATTTGTACTGAAACACTGTGAAGAAAAGCGACTTATGGACGTGAGCACATTGGACAGTGAAAGAAAAAGTGGATTTTTAAAATGAAGCAGCCAGAATATCACAAAGTTAAATCGTCTCTGCCTTTCTCTTATTGCCATCCATGAAAACCTTAATTACATTACATTTAGCTGACGCTTTTGTCCAAAGCGACTTACAATAAGTACATTCGACCAGGAAGACACAACCTTGAAGAAAACAGAATCATATAAGTACATCAGGTTTCATAGAGCCAAACATTTCAAGTGCTACTCAACTGGCTTTAGGTAAGCCAGTCCTTTATTAGTATAAAAGTGCTTCGTTAATAGTTCTAACGCTCGAAGTGGAGTCGAAAGAGATGAGTTTTCAGTTTGCGCCGGAAGATATGCAAGCTATCTGCTGTCCTGATGTCAATGGGGAGCTCATTCCACCATCTTGGAGCCAGGACAGCAAACCCACGTGTTTTTGCTGATGGGAACTTGGGTCCCCCTCTAAGCGAGGGCGCAACGAGTCGTTTGGCTGATGCAGAGCGTAGTGCACGCGCTGGGGTGTACGGTTTAACCATGTCCTGGATGTAGGAAGGGCCAGATCCATTCGCAGCATGGTAATTACCACAAATAAGCATTAAAAGAGCCATGAAAACAGTCCTTGTTTATTTCTTAAATATAACTTAAATATAACCAAATGTAATAAGATTTTCTGAGGACAGCAGCATTTTCCGAATGTGCAGCCTAATCTCAGAGAAACAAAGAGATGCATTCAGGCCAAAATAACCTCATCACTAATATTAACACGGTTAGTTGAAATTGCATTGCATTACTGTGTGTGTGTGTGTGTGTGTGTGTGTGTGTGTGTGTGTGTGTGTGTGTGTGTGTGTGTGTGTGTGTGTGTGTGTGTTGTGTGTGTGTGTGTGTGTGTGTGTGTGTGTGTGTGTGTGTGTGTGTGTGTGTGTGTGTGTGTGTGTGTGTGTGTTACATGTGGAAGGTGAGAAATGACCCGGTCCTTCTTCACAGGTGGTAACATGCTGCTGCAGTTAATCAATGAACACACACACACACACACACACACACACACACACACACACACACACACACACACACCACACACACACACACACAAACAAACACACACACACACGCCTTCAGGTTATCAAGCTCACTGACAGCAAGCCCAACAAACAGGATGGAGCATCAGCAGAGAAGGAAAAATAGGCATTCATAAAAAATAAAAAGCAGAAAAATCTGAAGTTTTACTAAGTTTACCAACTTTACCTGAAACTAGAAGCTTAAACTGCTGGAGGTAATGTGTTCTGGGCCTGGAGATGCGATGTTGTATCCAAGTGTTGCTTAGAAAATAAATCCAGAACAAAGCAAAATGAGTCTCACAGCACCGAACTGAATCTGCTGACTGACAGCAGACAGACAAACATTCAATTAATGAGATTCTCCCTGTATGAGTGAATACCTGAGAAACAGCTCTACCCTGCGGCCACAGGGTGTTCCTACACAATTCACTGATGATTAACAACATCAGTGTATCTCCAAAAATCAAGTGTCTTCTCATTTGAATGTGTAATTATGGCCAGCGGAGCTCCTTCTCCAACAGACTTCTGCAGCTCCGCTGTCACAAGGACAGATACAGGAAAACATTCCTGCCCACTGCAATAACTCTCTATAACAAATCCCCTCTGGCTGGCAGAGAACTCTCTGCTCCATAGCTTCTCTTAATAACTGGACTTCAACTCCCACTGTACATTTTACATTCACATTATATTTCATATTGAATAATCCATTCTTGCTAAATAATATCCTGCATTATATGTGTTACTGGACATTTCCACATGTATATTTTCCACATGTATGTATATATATTTTTTTTTTTTAACTTGTAACTTTTTTATGCTATTTTATTTCTATTTCTGAAATATTTTGGACTATTTCTGTGTCTTAATTTTTCTTATGTACATTGCCTTGTGTTTTTTATGCTGCTGCAACGCAAACATTTCCCAAATTGGGATCAATAAAGTACCTATCTATCTATCTATCTTTCAGAGTTAAATCATGTACTCCATTACATTTATTTAGTACCTTTAGTACATTTTCAGAATTGGATTAATGATGTGAAATAGTCAACAAAAACAAAAAATGAAACCTGGAGTAAAATCACAAG
This sequence comes from Gymnodraco acuticeps, assembly GCF_902827175.1. NCBI lineage: Eukaryota > Metazoa > Chordata > Actinopteri > Perciformes > Bathydraconidae > Gymnodraco > Gymnodraco acuticeps. The sequence continues at coordinate 7,396 of NW_022990170.1, forward strand.
CTTCAGCCTCAAAGTAATTAAAACTAGCTACACATTACAAGCTTTGATAAACATTACAATCAAAACATATACTATATCATTCTGAAATCTGCATAATGATACTTTTACTTTTGATATTTTATGTATATTTTGATGCTAATACATTTATTTTTGTGATTGAGTAACATTAAGCAGGGCTTTTACTTGTAACAGAGTATTCCTACACTTCGGTACTTCTACCTGAGTACATCATACTCTAGTTCTGGCAGAATAATCATGGATCCCGACGCCTCTTTCCTTCTCTTGTTCTCTTTTTCTTTTCTTTACGGGAGAGTTTAGCCTTCAAGAATCCAACGTTTGGTGCTCTCCACAAATATAAAAATGAATATTAAAAAAGTATTCCACTGTGTTTTCTGACAAGGCAATCTAATGTTTGTTGTCCACAGCTGACGTTATACCGGCCGGACTTCTTTCTGCGGATTGATAGGACTGCACGTAGTCCCTTTATCATTCTTAGCACACCTCTGCTAAGGGTCACTAGATCCTTAGCAGAGTTGTGTTAGCGAGTATTAACCTCTGAAATGTCCACATTTACCAATCAGAATTGAGTATTCAAACAAAATCATGTATTATTTATTTATTCAAGATGTCATTCAAAGTCATATTTCCTTCTTGTTTCCTAAGCACAGATGTGGAGGTGGTGAAAGCTTCCTGTGTGTGTGAGGAGCTTCCCGATCCCACCAGCACAGAAGAAGAAGAAGAAGATGTAACAACGTCCTCTGTGCTGGTCGGGCTGGGGAGCTCCTCGTCCTCTCGGCTGGTGGGTGGAGCGGGGGTTGTCGGGGGCTGGGGTGAAGGGCATGGAGGTCCTTACTGTACTCACAGGGTCTGGGACTAAGCTGAGAGCGGTCTGCTGTGGTGCTGGGTCTTTCTGGGATCATCGGTTGGTGATCTACTCTCAGCTGCCAAAAACACCAAGAGGAGTCCTGCCCTGTGAGACAGAAACACAAAAAATAAATACTCAAATATACAACCTCTGAACTGTTGCAAGCTGTTAAACCTTCAATGATGGACAAATATGATAAAACTCCAATAATAAATACAATCCTTGTGAGGGGATCACTTACTAAGCCCCAAAAGACAACCCGCTCTTAATCAGTTGTCATCCTTTCTTTTGGTGTGGTCTGCAGTATCTCATCTTCTTCGTCTGAACATCCTGGAACATCCTTGAGTTTCAGTCTTCCACGGAGTTGCTTTTTGTAGGAAGGTTGATGCAGCGTGGGTAATGCTGGAGACCTGTTAGAAAACCTGAAAGAGACTTGGAGACTTTTCGTGATGTTAATAGTCACTGCTTTAGCACTATATGTTGCACCTAGAAAAAACTGAGCAGTACTTGAGTAAATGTGCTTGAATTAGTTTAACCACCGTCTTAAACGATTTACTTACCTGTCTTGCAAAGCCATACTTTAAAAAGAAAGAATACACAACCATACCATGTTAACTTACCTCTGGTATCAGCATCGACCATCATCAAATTTTTTATCCAAAAGTAAAAACGATTAAAAAAATTAAGTAATATATTAATAAAAGCCCTGGTGCAACATTTGACCTATCGACCCAGCAGGACGTGTTTGAAGATGCCTGGGGCTTCATCAGTCCTGATAGAGGCAAAGGATTTCAAATCCTGTAGCAATAACTTGCAGGTGGGAGCTGCTGGACGAGAGGGGAGTGATACACCATCGTCTACAACGTCCTATTCATCCTCTTCCTCTTACCTCTGCTATCAGCATTGACCATTATCAAATAATATTAAAAAGACAGTAATATATAAATAAAAAGCCCCAATGCAATTTTGACCCATCACAAAACCTGGTATGAGCATCGACCATCATCAATTATTATCCAAAAGAAAAAAATATCGAAATGAAAAATGACATATTAATAAAATAAAGCCCTGGTGCAAGATCTGACCTATCGCCAACCCAGAAAGATGTGTTTGAAGCTGCCTGGGGCTTCATCAGTCCTGCCAGACGCAAAGGTTTTCAGATCCTGCAGCAGACGTCCGTCTCAGTCCGAGTCGCTGTCTTCAGGGAGCCTGTGGTCCTCTGGACGGTATCTCTTGTCCAGGGGGGGGCAGGGGCCTGAGCTGGAGGGTGTCAAGTCCCTAAAGTCCTCTTCCCTGGTCCTTTTGGTGGAGAGGCCGAGGCCTGAGGTTGGGGTTGGAGAGTCCCTAAAGTCCTCTTCCCTGCACGCCTCCTCCCAGGTCCTCTTGGTGGAGAAGCCGAGGCCTGATGTCGATGGAGGGGCTGAGGATGGAGCTTCTTCAGGACGTTCCACTTGCGGCGCAGAATCTTCCGGAGGGGCAACACCCAAAGGGCGAAATGCCTGCCAATATCTCACAGGTGGGCGCTGCGCGACAAGAAGGGGCACCATGGGGCAGCAGAGACCTAAGGTGGAGGGTGCCGAGTTCCTGGAGTCCTCTCCCTGATCCTCTTCGTGGAGAAGACGAAGCCTGGTGTTCTTGGAGCGAATAATCCTGACCTTGGAGGGGCTGAGGGTGGACCTTCTTCAGGACGTTCCAGTCGCGGTGCAGAAACCTCCAGGGGGGCAACATCCAAAGGGAGGTAGCAGGGATTTGCAGGGAGGAAGCTTGGAGTGAAGGTCCCACGCAATACCTCCCAAACATTTATCGGCGGGAATTGCTGGGTGAAAGGGGGGAGACGTCCGATATCGGCATCACCGTCATCACAATAATCTTCAGTGTCCTCTTCCTCCTCCTCCTCCTCTTCCTCTTCTTCTTCTTCTTCTTCCTCCTCCTCCTCCTCCTCCTCCTCCTCCTCCTCCTCCTCCTCCTCCTCCTCCTCCTCCTCCTCCTCCTCCTCCTCCTCTTCCTCCTCTTCTTCCTCGGAGGACAAGGACCCGTATCCAGAATCTTCAGATGTCCAGTCTTCCCCCTCATCCTCCTCTTCATCCTCCTCCTCTTCCAAATCCTCTTCCTCCTCCTCTTCCCTCAGTCCATGACCTCCACCTAAAAAACCGACAGCAAACTCACCTTCATCCTCGACAGCGTTCCTGACCTCACCTACCTCTTCCTCATCAGGAGCATTGTAGACAGGGAGATTACCTTCATCGCCTGCAGGAGGATCCATGATGAAGTTCTCAGAGCCTGAGGGGGGGGAATTCAGAGTGTAAGTGTAGTCCTCTTCCCTGCATGCCTCTTCCCAGGTCCTCTTTGTGGAGAAGCCGAGGCCTGATGTCGATGGAGGGGCTGAGGATGGAGCTTCTTCAGGACGTTCCACTTGCGGCGCAGAATCTTCCGGAGGGGCAACACCCAAAGGGCGAAATGCCTGCCAATATCTCACAGGTGGGCGCTGCGCGACAAGAAGGGGCACCATGGGGCAGCAGAGACCTAAGGTGGAGGGTGCCGAGTTCCTGGAGTCCTCTTCCCTGATCCTCTTCGTGGAGAAGACGAAGCCTGGTGTTCTTGGAGCGAATAATCCTGACCTTGGAGGGGCTGAGGGTGGACCTTCTTCAGGACGTTCCAGTCGCGGTGCAGAAACCTCCAGGGGGGCAACATCCAAAGGGAGGTAGCAGGGATTTGCAGGGAGGAAGCTTGGAGTGAAGGTCCCACGCAATACCTCCCAAACATTTATCGGCGGGAATTGCTGGGTGAAAGGGGGGAGACGTCCGATATCGGCATCACCGTCATCACAATAATCTTCAGTGTCCTCTTCCTCCTCCTCCTCCTCTTCCTCTTCTTCTTCTTCTTCTTCTTCTTCTTCTTCTTCCTCCTCCTCCTCCTCCTCCTCCTCCTCCTCCTCCTCTTCCTCCTCTTCTTCCTCGGAGGACAAGGACCCGTATCCAGAATCTTCAGATGTCCAGTCTTCCCCCTCATCCTCCTCTTCATCCTCCTCCTCTTCCAAATCCTCTTCCTCCTCCTCTTCCCTCAGTCCATGACCTCCACCTAAAAAACCGACAGCAAACTCACCTTCATCCTCGACAGCGTTCCTGACCTCACCTACCTCTTCCTCATCAGGAGCATTGTAGACAGGGAGATTACCTACATCGCCTGCAGGAGGATCCATGATGAAGTTCTCAGAGCCTGTGGGGGGGGGGGAATTCAGAGTGTAAGGATTTCACAGGTAATATGTGGGATTATTTAGCAATAATCAATGATTGGAGAAAAAAAAAGCACAACTATGACTTTAATTTACAAGACATGACAGGAGAACCTGTTAAAAGCCTGCTAAAACATAATTGTGGTTAGAATAACACTGGGGATAATACATTATATTATTTTTCTGATAAACAGTGACGACAAGAAATATACTAATTGGGATTTTTGTTATTGGCAATATTATTTTCGTTATTTGAATATCTCCAAACCCTTTTTTTATAAAACAGAAGTGCACATAAACGGCATGTGTTGGACAAGTAAAGGAGAAGCTTGCTCTGCGCATTTTACACACCCCTTCTTCCGCAGCAGCAGAGCCTTCTTTAAACCAAAATGCAACATTACAAAATGTGCAAACAAATAAATGCTGACTGTGGGGAATGCAAGACCCAGATCCCGAGAAAAAACGGTGTAGGCTATGTGTGGCCAAACTTTGGTTCCCAAAAAGAGGGTGCATTTATATATGCATTCATATCCATTGCGAAGAACTGACTACAGTAATATAATCTAAAATGACCACAGTAGTTTGCAGACTTTCCTTAGGTTTATAAGTAGGCCTAATTATGTTCCGAGTTTAAGTAGGAGTTCGTCATCTTGGACGCAGACCGCGCACAAATCTCCCCCCCCCCCTCTAAAACTAAACAAGAAAATCCGTTTCAATATGTAATGTTAAAAGGAAAGCTTAATTAATATGATACATTAGAAGGAGTAGCCATTTCTCCAATCAATAAAGCTTCAACAATCAGAACGAACGACACTCAGGGAGGCAGCTGCACAGAAGAACGTGCCCTGCAGGGAATTGTGCGTCGTTGCCATGGTGCATAACTTGGACATATTTTTTAGCATTCTATGAAATTAGGCCCAATCGCCATTTTGTTTTTGTAATTTTTTGGTCGTTTTTCGACGATATCTCGCAATTAAATCAAACATAACTGTGTTTTCAAATCACTGCACTCTTTATAAATACATTACACACATCTAGTGCTAAAAAAAAGTAGGTCTTATCCACAAATATTAATTTTACACGGAAAAAACGCGAGTGAGATTCTGCTTTCTCCAAATTGGATTTTGAGCAAAATAAATGCCAACATTCTATGAACTTTTCACCTCTAAACTAAAGATATTGCACTCATTTCCACACAGAAACAGCTTTGTAAGATATTAAGGGGATATATGAACAATTATAAGGCAACAAATGTGTATTTTTTAACGTTTTTTTTTTTCTTTTTACTTTGAGTGTAGTTTCCCAACACGGCCTATGGCCAGCGGCAGGTGCTGCTCCTCCTCTGGGGGTCTTGTTCCGCCTCTCCGGGTTTCCACAGCAGATCAGGGATACAGTACTTTTGTTTTATAGTAGTTTTGTTTCTCAGAAGTTTTGTTTTCCAGCAGGTTGAATCTCAAAGAGTTTTCTCTCCACAGGTGAGTTTTGCAAAAGGTGTGCTCTGGTCAGAGTCCAAGTGCAAAGTGAGCTTAGAGCGGACAGCAGCTGCAACCCCAACGTTCGGTTTCCATGACAATGACGCACGTACGTGACCAAGAGAGGCCTTTTACCAAATATCATAGGCCTACTTGTTAAATATATGTTTTGTTTAATTAAAGGCTAGGATTTATTTTTCCTTTTATGCATGTGCAGTAGGTTAGTTTATGTTCCTATAGTAGGCAGCTTCATCCCGTGTTTTGTTTTTCTCTCGTTAGGATAAATTGCTCCTTTTTCTGTGTTTCTGGCGCTTTCGTTAATTTTGGAAACGAATAAAATCTCTAATAATCTCAGTTTGTGTGCGATTGCCTTTTTTTTATTCTGAATAATAACCAACCCGTTTCTGCAGTAGCCTACAACGCATCTGAAGTTGAAATTGAACAGATGATGTAAATAAAACTATTTTTCGTCTTTGTTATGATGTGCAGTGATCCTTCATTGTAGTATGATCAGATATTTTATAAATGATAATGTATTTTCTTTTACATGCATCCTCCATGGTGATAAAATGATGGAGGATTTCCTGAGCGTCAGTCAGTAAATGGTACAGGCTCACAGTAATGCCTGTTTCCCTTCAACACATTATTTTCTGCTCTCTGAAACAGACATGCAATTTAAACACAGTGAGAGCTGAAAAGTGGTCCCTCAATAGTGTTTAATCTGTCCGATAGTTTACAGATTTTTATCTTTACGGTCAATTTGTCATTACATTTCATTTAGCTGACGCTTTTATCCAAAGCGACTGACAATTACCAATTACAGGGACATTCTCCCTTTAGTAGCTAAGGACTAAGTGCCTTACTCAAGGGCACACTGTGGTGGTGTTCCTGGCGGGATTTTGAACTCACAACCTTCCGATCTTCAGCCCACCTCACTATCCATTAGACCACCACTATCATCTTGTACATTAGACCACTATCATCTTGTACATTAGACCACCACTATCATCTTGTATATTTTCTAGTTCTGTTTTTATTTTGAAGTGTTTCTATTTTATAATTGTTTATTTTCTACTCTTTAGTTTCTAATTATGTGCAATGCCTTGTTTTTGTATGCTGCTGAAACGAAACCATTTCCCAATTTGAGATCAATAAATATAACTTATCGTAGACTTACTGCGTCCATAGACTATTTACAAACACGCGGTTGTTACATGGGTAACGTGTAGGCAAAGTGTTTCACAGAGAAGAAGAATTTAGGATTAAGATCAACCTTTTTGTAACTCACGAGGGGATATTCCGTTTTTCACTCAGTTGTTATTTTACAATAAAGAAATACACACGCCATAGGTCTACTCAATTGTAATTCTTATTGCAGACTAAAAGTCCTGCAATTAAATATTACTTAAGTAAAAGTACACGTAGGCCTATGATGTATCTCAAAATGGTACTTAGGCTAAATATCAGACAGCAGTTACACATAGGATATGGACCTACACAGACAATGTCACACAAGCTGCCCTACCTTCTTTACTTCAGCGATTGCTTTTAGTTTAATCTATGAATGGTTTTGACAGAGGCGCACAGTCTCATCTTCAAAAACCCACTTTTCCTCTATAAGTGGTTAGTGGATTTTTTGCGAGCAGTTGCCAAAAGAGCGCTTTGCCAAGCCAATCAGGACATTTAATTTGTATGGAATGCGTCACAATGAATAAAAACAGTTTTTTTCTGTTTGAATCTCAAGCCTCCGCTCTTCACATCTGTTAAAACAAACACACCTGTGACCACAAACACACATACACTGTGAATTTGAGTGTTGAGGCTGATTTAAAAATCTAAATCAAGGAGAAACTCTCATGTCAGCTGAGTTTATCTGTATTCTGATCAACTGCCTATGTGTTCGGCTCCTAGATAGCCTCTATTGTATTGTTGACTCCTATTGACACTAACAACATGCACCTTTGGAGGTAACTGTGGTTGTTGAGAGGACTTATGTGAGAAAGTGAAGAAACAGTCATTTATTAAACAATTGATTTTTAGTAACAAGTGGAAGTCAGTATCATGTCTGTGTCAGAACGTCATTCTTTAAGTTGGCTCCAATTTGAATCCCTTGGGTTTTTAATATTTAGTGAGTATTTCACGTTTGACACTGGGGTTTGAAGTGTGCCACCACGCCGGATGTGATACATTTCTGCTGTAATTCACTCAGCAGTAAAAATGAAGATGCTTCAGTGGATGAAATGTCTCTCAGCGTATTGGCTACCATCGCACTGACTTGCCACTGCGTGTATATCTCTTTCTGTGTATAATAATCAGAAGTGCACGCAGCTATTTCAGTAAAATAAATATATTGTCGTTAAAAGAACAAACATTGAATCTCTCGTGGTCGTCGTGCGAAAGTTTTTCTCTGCATCCTCTTGACTTATGCATTTTAATGTCTTCTTGCTGTGCCTCTGCCACAGTACAGGCAGCGCTGGTATTCAATTTTTTTACGTCTCAATGCCACTTAGTTTGGGGAATAAATATTCTGAATATTTGTGTAAATAATGTGGAGGTCCTTCTTTACTAAGTTGATCAGCAGGCATGTAGAGTCCTGTAAAGGGTGATCAAGAACTCGGGTTGGGCCGCTGTACACCAAAGGCTGTAATGAAGACGTTGACCACGACTATGATAACGACGAAGGCTGTGGTGGTATTCTCCAAGATGTTCAGCTTGAAGTGCATGCGTGTATCATTCAGGTTCCACTTAACTGTAAAAAGAAAAAAGGAAATACATTAGTTTTGCCTAGTCCGTAGGAGTAGGCCTGCCATCCCCTCAAGAAACTATCACAGAGTTTCCTGTTGTATTGGTAATCATTTCTGAGCTCCATGGTATAGATGAACAACATCTGACAGCACAGCCCTCAAGTGAATAATTCGCTTCTTCCTCCATTAGGACATTACATGCTTCGCTGGGTTGAGAATGTTTTTTTCTTTAGAAAGAGAAGGTCTGTTTTGTTTTTTTAACGACCGTCTCAGATTTGGCAAATCTCCAAGACATGACTTATTTTCCAAAAGTTAAGAGAGCTCTTTAAAACTGGAAACAGCTGACAGCAGAGGCGCTTCTTCCTGTTGTGACTCCCTAAACTCAGCCAACAGTATTCTGTTAGGATAAGATAAGGAGCCAAAGGAAGAGTGAGTACACTGATATGTATGTGCTCCCAGGGTTATCGGTTATATGCAGGGGTGCACATAACTGGTACGCAGATAAGCATGCGCGGCAACAATCTGAAATGCGTACCGTCACTCACTTGTGTCACAAGGCGCATTTGCGTACCGACGTCTTATGAAGCTTTTCCAGAAGGCGGTTAGATCACCGGACGACATAGTCGGTCTCCGTGTGCACAGACAGGGCTGCTGTTAACGTCGGTCTGTACAACGGAATTGTGCCAAAACTACGCCTACCGGCTGCGGAGGGAGAGTCCCCCCTGTCTTATTATACATCCATGGTCACTACCCGATCTGCAGCTCTGCCCAATCTGCAGTGCGCATGTGCGAGATGGTCCGTCATATTGGAAACCCAAGTAGGACCCTTGACACGGTGGCTTTTGGCAAATCATAAAAAGACAACGCGAGAGATGAGTTATTATTATTACGTGACTTCACTATTATTTAACAACTCTTTTTATTGGGTTCTTTTATTTGGGGTTAAGTAGGCTACATTGTCAGAATAAGTGAGAAATTAATTTAACTTCTGTTAGACAGCTATATGCCATACATGTTTGCATACATTCACAGTAAATATGTATTCAGTATGGTAGCTGTCTAACAGAAGTTACATTTCTCACTTATTGTGATAATGTACTTAACCCCAAATATGGCGGATCATCTCGCACATGCGCACTGCAGATCGGGTAGTGACACCCCCCTTCACTGGAGAAGGGGAAATATTGACGTTCGCGATACAGAGGGCTTCATCAAATAACTCTGAGTGAAGTATGAAGTTGGAGTACCAAACACTGACTCCAGATACTCATCTCAGTACCTCACTGAGAAAGTTATGTGCACCCCTGGTTATATGCCCAGAGAAGCCTAAATATTATTGTGCTTCTTTTTGTGTGGTTAAAAATCTTCGTTGGTAGACCTGTAAAAACAGCATGAGACATTTGATATCCAATTTAGTACAAATGGTTTCAGTTGTAGAGAATGATTAGCCAACAAATCCTATCAATGAACAGCAGTTGTTAGTTGTGTTCCCATGTGACAGTGTAGTTACAAATGCACACACATTGTAACAAGTACACGTTTTTTGACCCGGCCTTTGCCTGTAACAGTGGACTCAAAAAGTCCCATTTGTGACTTAAATGGGTGTGCATGTGTAACTTCAGTATCACATAGCATGGGAGATTTGATTATTGAGTTTCACAGAGTTATCTGCCTTGAATCTGTAAACGGATTTTCGCAAAAGCAGTTCCTTTTGTTACATAACAATTGTTATAATCAAGTCGACACACCTAGCTAATCTGGACAAAGTAAACATGATCTCACATTTACTTTACACGTTGTTGCAGTAGAAGACACGTTATTGTGAGTAGCAGAGGACCAACACAATATATTTTATATATTTCAATGATCTCTTTAAATATATAAAAGCCTGGAAAATAAGAAATTGGAGACTCTCAAATCACCTATGAAGATGAGCAGAACTCCCACTATGATTTGTAGGATGAGAGAGATGCTAATGAGAGTGATAAGGGGTGCATAGAAGGTGAAGCCGGGTCCTTGCTCCATCACAGCCTTCAGCTGTGAGGTGTTGGCCACCAGTAGAGCTACATCCAGCATGCTCTCTGCCGCACTCTTCTTATTGGCATAATGGTTCATGTTCAGAGGCCCCTGTTGCCTCCTCCCCTGGCCTCGCAGCGCAACCTAAAGGCAAACATAAACCATGACATCAGTATGACATCAGTATTGACGGTTAGAAATGTGGTAATTCCATTCCTCTATTAATGTCTCAATTATGGTAGATTTCATGAACATAAAATATGTTGTCATCAGGTGTTAGTTATTTACTTTGTGATGTAGCGTCTGAGGTATTTTTATTAAGTGCAACCTCACCCCCCGGTCTAAGCCAAACTCCACCCTCTGCAAAAATACAAACAATTCTACTAAGTGGGAAAGAGGCCGAAAAAGGGGAAATGGATTAGAAAGGCTAAATGACAGATAAGTTCAAACAGGTCCACTCAGCCGAGCAAGGTTGCATATTTGTACATTTGGTAAGAAATGTCAATATTAACCGCAGCATTGGTGAGTTTAATCACAGTGGAGTCATATCATTTCCCTTACAGCTTAAACATGTGTATGTGTGCACACACTCTTTAAACTTAAGAGATGTGGTCTAACTCACGACACTTCTAAATGAACCCACTCTGTTAGTGTACTGATGTAATAGAAATAAACACATTGAGTATCTTCACTTTTACCACTGTAACTCTAACACTGGAAACAGCCTGCTTTCTTCTCCTGAAATTGTGTAAACAAGGTTTTTAAATGAATGGGACAAAATAACAACGCACTGCTGCAAGCATGATGAGTTTTATTTAAATATGTGTGGACAAATGATGTCACCTTCTCAGGAAATACAGTGCTGGAAATGCAGGGGTTCTTTTTCAGCCTAAATCTTCCATTTAGAAATAATTGTTATTATGTTATGTTATATGTTATTAATAACTCAACCATGACAATACATTTGATCGCAACTGATCATCATGACGGCAAAACTATAACCCAGATTTGTGCAATTCCAGTATTTTATTTTCTATGAAAAAAAATGGTGGAAGTGAAAGTGTATAGTGGCTAAATTGAAACAGGAACAACCATGACCCTCTGAGCAGGTCACAAAACTCACAATAATGACCTCGATCCGGTTTCACTAAATACATCACATGTAAAACCACATATGGTTCCATGAATCATTTCCCCTACTTTTTGTAGAACAGTAAAGAAATGGGTTACGTTTGTCTCTTTGGTGAAATGAGACCGTAGTAAATGGTTAATTGAAAACAAAACTATCACATCACAGGAAGCCAGGGTATGTGGTCATGAGTTTAGGTTAGTTCCCAGGGTTTCATCTCGTAGTTCAGAGATTGCAAAAATGTCCCCCTTGTGTAAAGGTTGACAACGCCACACACTGAGGCTCAGCTTAGCGTTCTTGTTTCTTCAGAAAACTACCAAGCCACAGAGGAAAAAGATGCTCTTGTGGTAAACCAGCAGTGTCAATAGCTGTCCCGAGGGCTGCTCGATTATGGCAAAAATCATAATCTCGATTATTTGGGTCAATAATTGATATTGCGGTTATTAAAAATGATTATCCATTTACTTTGAAAACATAAATGTATTGGAGAATTTTTTTTTGAACAGTATGTTTTTAACAGTTGATTACCCTGAACTTTAAGTATAATTCAACTGAAAAACCAATTAAAAAAAATGTAATTTGAAAAATAAATAAATAATAATAATACAAAAATAATCTTTTTATTTCAATTACGCTGTTTTCGTAATCGTTGCGAGCCATAATCGTAATTGCGATTAAAATACGATTAATTGAGCAGCCCTAGCTGTCCCCCATTAAATGTAATTGTACTGTTACAGCTTCATTTTCACTTTGTGTCCTCTGACTGAGTATAGCTTCCTATAAATACGGTGCTTTCTTTAAACGTTGGTTATAATGTGTTCTTTATGTGGTGTGGTTTTTGTTAATAACTTTGGATGGTTCAATATACCAATAATCATATTTTAAAGGTTTTTCCTAAGTATTGTGTGTCAGAATCTGAATTTATAAAGTATCTAATATATAACTCAGTAAAATATAAGTAGGCTATAGTAAAAAGTACAAAATGTGCTTCCAAATGTACAACAACTACAGTAGTATAGAGTAGTATATAATACAAATACTCGAAAGGATGATGAAAAATGACAGTAGCTCAAATGTGTACTTAAGTACAGTACTACAGAATAAATGTACTTATTTACTTTCCACCACTACACAGTACCATATAAAGGGGAGCCAGTGTAGACCCTCGGACAGGCTAATAAAACACACATATTTATTGTTTAAGAGAGCAGATGTAAGTTTGCTTTTACATTACTGAATGTGACCAGGACAAGCACAGTTTAAAGCTATTTAGCGTTAGGTCCGATCAGATCATATCCCTGGTACACCTGGAGGTGGATTCCTTTACAGAGCAATGCTTGTTGGATTTGACTTACAGCCACATGGTCTGCTGTGTCATCATTAAGTGTAAACTGAGCCCTGAGGATGAGAACAGGGCAACAAAGGCAAACTCAGCTCACAACACAAACACATGTTATCTGTTGAATAGAAACTAATGCTAATCTGCTAACCGGTCACATTGGCTTAATGACCTCAAACCCGCAAACACGGAATGACACTTTAACAATGGTTAAAAAAAACAAACACCGTTAGGATGCGTGGAAAACAACAGTAGACAATATATATCCGCTGTACCCGATCAATATATCTTAATTGTGACTGTTTTTGAGGGGATTTTACCCCGCCTGAGCTGCCCTGGATGTTAGGGGACGCTTTACATTACGCTGTCTTTTGTCACGAACACCGGTATTAACTTACCTCCGCCTCTCCATTTCGGTCGGCATCACCGTTCATTTCATAGCTGTCCGTAGCCATCTTCTTAATAACTTTATCCAGAATAGCTTGTTTTATACTGAGTGTTCAAGGGTTCAAGGGAGACGGTGGTCCAGCCGGCGGGTACAGACTGTATAAAGGCTAGCGTGACGACAAGCAGTAGCGTGGCGTCGGGAAAAATGTAGGGGAAGCCCATTTTTTGGGTCGGGGGGTGGTCAATAACGTAACCAGATGAGTGATTACAGCGCCCGGTATCATTTTACACACATTGGTATCACACAGATGCAGGACTTGCACACGCCTGTTATCTAACCGACAGGTCCGCACGCACTCTCCAGCTGAAACTCTCTCCTTATTAATTTAAGCATTTTACTTATTAATGTATGCAGACAATCACACAATCTATGTGATTTTTGGATTTACCGTGCCTCTCAATTGCCCGTGACAGGTTGGCAAGGTCGATGAATCCTGAAGTTGCCCAAGGATTGTTCAGGGAGCACGAATCCTTGTCAAAAAGAAGACATGGCCAGCAAAATAGACGCTGAAGTTTAGCGCTTCCAGTTAGCCACTCCGTGCGGACATAATTGTCCTCATTGAACGTCCGATTCTCTCCCTTTTTCCTCTGCGTACACACAGCTCGAGTGCGGGCATTTGCCTGTCATCTGATTTAATTTGTAGTTGCTGCTGTAGCGGAAGTTTAGTAAAGTTATGTTTGATTAAGTACGCCAAATCTCCACCCTCCATAATGCTTCATTTGCTTGATAATTTCTAACGGCGGTGATGACAGTTACAGTATTAAAACTGATGTTGATGTGATTTGATTGGATGGCAGTGTCCAATCAAATCGCCAGCCGCCAGCCGCCTCTGAAGGGAAGCAAGAGGCGGCTAGCTTCCCTTGGCATGGCCCTGACCAATCACAGGTTGGCAGGGGCATCACGTGGGCCTCATCTGATTGGTCAATCCCTCCATTTTTTTTCACCAAGGGAAGCTAGATTCGGCTGGCCTCCTCTCGCAACAGTGAGTGCAATCTACTGTTTCACCATAACATCTAGAGGGGCGCTGTTTGTTTCACTCTTTGTAAAATACTCAATGAGAATGGGGGAGAGCCGGGCCGGCAGCAACACACAGCAAAGGAGAATTATCGAAACAAAACAAAGTGTTTGTATTTATTTATTTAAATTATAACTACAATCCGAAAAAACAGGGGAAGCCTGGCTTCCCTTGGCCTCCGGGAGAAAACGCCACTGAGTGCAATGCCACTTAGTTTGGGGAATAAATATTCTGCATATTTGTGTAAATAATGTGGAGGTCCTTCTTTACTAAGTTGATCAGCAGGCATGTAGAGTCCTGTAAAGGGTGATCAAGAACTCGGGTTGGGCCGCTGTACACCAAAGGCTGTAATGAAGACGTTGACCACGACTATGATAACGACGAAGGCTGTGGTGGTATTCTCCAAGATGTTCAGCTTGAAGTGCATGCGTGTATCATTCAGGTTCCACTTAACTGTAAAAAGAAAAAAGGAAATACATTAGTTTTGCCTAGTCCGTAGGAGTAGGCCTGCCATCCCCTCAAGAAACTATCACAGAGTTTCCTGTTGTATTGGTAATCATTTCTGAGCTCCATGGTATAGATGAACAACATCTGACAGCACAGCCCTCAAGTGAATAATTCGCTTCTTCCTCCATTAGGACATTACATGCTTCGCTGGGTTGAGAATGTTTTTTTCTTTAGAAAGAGAAGGTCTGTTTTGTTTTTTTAACGACCGTCTCAGATTTGGCAAATCTCCAAGACATGACTTATTTTCCAAAAGTTAAGAGAGCTCTTTAAAACTGGAAACAGCTGACAGCAGAGGCGCTTCTTCCTGTTGTGACTCCCTAAACTCAGCCAACAGTATTCTGTTAGGATAAGATAAGGAGCCAAAGGAAGAGTGAGTACACTGATATGTATGTGCTCCCAGGGTTATCGGTTATATGCAGGGGTGCACATAACTGGTACGCAGATAAGCATGCGCGGCAACAATCTGAAATGCGTACCGTCACTCACTTGTGTCACAAGGCGCATTTGCGTACCGACGTCTTATGAAGCTTTTCCAGAAGGCGGTTAGATCACCGGACGACATAGTCGGTCTCCGTGTGCACAGACAGGGCTGCTGTTAACGTCGGTCTGTACAACGGAATTGTGCCAAAACTACGCCTACCGGCTGCGGAGGGAGAGTCCCCCCTGTCTTATTATACATCCATGGTCACTACCCGATCTGCAGCTCTGCCCAATCTGCAGTGCGCATGTGCGAGATGGTCCGTCATATTGGAAACCCAAGTAGGACCCTTGACACGGTGGCTTTTGGCAAATCATAAAAAGACAACGCGAGAGATGAGTTATTATTATTACGTGACTTCACTATTATTTAACAACTCTTTTTATTGGGTTCTTTTATTTGGGGTTAAGTAGGCTACATTGTCAGAATAAGTGAGAAATTAATTTAACTTCTGTTAGACAGCTATATGCCATACATGTTTGCATACATTCACAGTAAATATGTATTCAGTATGGTAGCTGTCTAACAGAAGTTACATTTCTCACTTATTGTGATAATGTACTTAACCCCAAATATGGCGGATCATCTCGCACATGCGCACTGCAGATCGGGTAGTGACACCCCCCTTCACTGGAGAAGGGGAAATATTGACGTTCGCGATACAGAGGGCTTCATCAAATAACTCTGAGTGAAGTATGAAGTTGGAGTACCAAACACTGACTCCAGATACTCATCTCAGTACCTCACTGAGAAAGTTATGTGCACCCCTGGTTATATGCCCAGAGAAGCCTAAATATTATTGTGCTTCTTTTTGTGTGGTTAAAAATCTTCGTTGGTAGACCTGTAAAAACAGCATGAGACATTTGATATCCAATTTAGTACAAATGGTTTCAGTTGTAGAGAATGATTAGCCAACAAATCCTATCAATGAACAGCAGTTGTTAGTTGTGTTCCCATGTGACAGTGTAGTTACAAATGCACACACATTGTAACAAGTACACGTTTTTTGACCCGGCCTTTGCCTGTAACAGTGGACTCAAAAAGTCCCATTTGTGACTTAAATGGGTGTGCATGTGTAACTTCAGTATCACATAGCATGGGAGATTTGATTATTGAGTTTCACAGAGTTATCTGCCTTGAATCTGTAAACGGATTTTCGCAAAAGCAGTTCCTTTTGTTACATAACAATTGTTATAATCAAGTCGACACACCTAGCTAATCTGGACAAAGTAAACATGATCTCACATTTACTTTACACGTTGTTGCAGTAGAAGACACGTTATTGTGAGTAGCAGAGGACCAACACAATATATTTTATATATTTCAATGATCTCTTTAAATATATAAAAGCCTGGAAAATAAGAAATTGGAGACTCTCAAATCACCTATGAAGATGAGCAGAACTCCCACTATGATTTGTAGGATGAGAGAGATGCTAATGAGAGTGATAAGGGGTGCATAGAAGGTGAAGCCGGGTCCTTGCTCCATCACAGCCTTCAGCTGTGAGGTGTTGGCCACCAGTAGAGCTACATCCAGCATGCTCTCTGCCGCACTCTTCTTATTGGCATAATGGTTCATGTTCAGAGGCCCCTGTTGCCTCCTCCCCTGGCCTCGCAGCGCAACCTAAAGGCAAACATAAACCATGACATCAGTATGACATCAGTATTGACGGTTAGAAATGTGGTAATTCCATTCCTCTATTAATGTCTCAATTATGGTAGATTTCATGAACATAAAATATGTTGTCATCAGGTGTTAGTTATTTACTTTGTGATGTAGCGTCTGAGGTATTTTTATTAAGTGCAACCTCACCCCCCGGTCTAAGCCAAACTCCACCCTCTGCAAAAATACAAACAATTCTACTAAGTGGGAAAGAGGCCGAAAAAGGGGAAATGGATTAGAAAGGCTAAATGACAGATAAGTTCAAACAGGTCCACTCAGCCGAGCAAGGTTGCATATTTGTACATTTGGTAAGAAATGTCAATATTAACCGCAGCATTGGTGAGTTTAATCACAGTGGAGTCATATCATTTCCCTTACAGCTTAAACATGTGTATGTGTGCACACACTCTTTAAACTTAAGAGATGTGGTCTAACTCACGACACTTCTAAATGAACCCACTCTGTTAGTGTACTGATGTAATAGAAATAAACACATTGAGTATCTTCACTTTTACCACTGTAACTCTAACACTGGAAACAGCCTGCTTTCTTCTCCTGAAATTGTGTAAACAAGGTTTTTAAATGAATGGGACAAAATAACAACGCACTGCTGCAAGCATGATGAGTTTTATTTAAATATGTGTGGACAAATGATGTCACCTTCTCAGGAAATACAGTGCTGGAAATGCAGGGGTTCTTTTTCAGCCTAAATCTTCCATTTAGAAATAATTGTTATTATGTTATGTTATATGTTATTAATAACTCAACCATGACAATACATTTGATCGCAACTGATCATCATGACGGCAAAACTATAACCCAGATTTGTGCAATTCCAGTATTTTATTTTCTATGAAAAAAAATGGTGGAAGTGAAAGTGTATAGTGGCTAAATTGAAACAGGAACAACCATGACCCTCTGAGCAGGTCACAAAACTCACAATAATGACCTCGATCCGGTTTCACTAAATACATCACATGTAAAACCACATATGGTTCCATGAATCATT
This sequence comes from Gymnodraco acuticeps, assembly GCF_902827175.1. Taxonomy (NCBI): domain Eukaryota; kingdom Metazoa; phylum Chordata; class Actinopteri; order Perciformes; family Bathydraconidae; genus Gymnodraco; species Gymnodraco acuticeps. The sequence continues at coordinate 25,312 of NW_022990170.1, forward strand.
TCCCCTACTTTTTGTAGAACAGTAAAGAAATGGGTTACGTTTGTCTCTTTGGTGAAATGAGACCGTAGTAAATGGTTAATTGAAAACAAAACTATCACATCACAGGAAGCCAGGGTATGTGGTCATGAGTTTAGGTTAGTTCCCAGGGTTTCATCTCGTAGTTCAGAGATTGCAAAAATGTCCCCCTTGTGTAAAGGTTGACAACGCCACACACTGAGGCTCAGCTTAGCGTTCTTGTTTCTTCAGAAAACTACCAAGCCACAGAGGAAAAAGATGCTCTTGTGGTAAACCAGCAGTGTCAATAGCTGTCCCGAGGGCTGCTCGATTATGGCAAAAATCATAATCTCGATTATTTGGGTCAATAATTGATATTGCGGTTATTAAAAATGATTATCCATTTACTTTGAAAACATAAATGTATTGGAGAATTTTTTTTTGAACAGTATGTTTTTAACAGTTGATTACCCTGAACTTTAAGTATAATTCAACTGAAAAACCAATTAAAAAAAATGTAATTTGAAAAATAAATAAATAATAATAATACAAAAATAATCTTTTTATTTCAATTACGCTGTTTTCGTAATCGTTGCGAGCCATAATCGTAATTGCGATTAAAATACGATTAATTGAGCAGCCCTAGCTGTCCCCCATTAAATGTAATTGTACTGTTACAGCTTCATTTTCACTTTGTGTCCTCTGACTGAGTATAGCTTCCTATAAATACGGTGCTTTCTTTAAACGTTGGTTATAATGTGTTCTTTATGTGGTGTGGTTTTTGTTAATAACTTTGGATGGTTCAATATACCAATAATCATATTTTAAAGGTTTTTCCTAAGTATTGTGTGTCAGAATCTGAATTTATAAAGTATCTAATATATAACTCAGTAAAATATAAGTAGGCTATAGTAAAAAGTACAAAATGTGCTTCCAAATGTACAACAACTACAGTAGTATAGAGTAGTATATAATACAAATACTCGAAAGGATGATGAAAAATGACAGTAGCTCAAATGTGTACTTAAGTACAGTACTACAGAATAAATGTACTTATTTACTTTCCACCACTACACAGTACCATATAAAGGGGAGCCAGTGTAGACCCTCGGACAGGCTAATAAAACACACATATTTATTGTTTAAGAGAGCAGATGTAAGTTTGCTTTTACATTACTGAATGTGACCAGGACAAGCACAGTTTAAAGCTATTTAGCGTTAGGTCCGATCAGATCATATCCCTGGTACACCTGGAGGTGGATTCCTTTACAGAGCAATGCTTGTTGGATTTGACTTACAGCCACATGGTCTGCTGTGTCATCATTAAGTGTAAACTGAGCCCTGAGGATGAGAACAGGGCAACAAAGGCAAACTCAGCTCACAACACAAACACATGTTATCTGTTGAATAGAAACTAATGCTAATCTGCTAACCGGTCACATTGGCTTAATGACCTCAAACCCGCAAACACGGAATGACACTTTAACAATGGTTAAAAAAAACAAACACCGTTAGGATGCGTGGAAAACAACAGTAGACAATATATATCCGCTGTACCCGATCAATATATCTTAATTGTGACTGTTTTTGAGGGGATTTTACCCCGCCTGAGCTGCCCTGGATGTTAGGGGACGCTTTACATTACGCTGTCTTTTGTCACGAACACCGGTATTAACTTACCTCCGCCTCTCCATTTCGGTCGGCATCACCGTTCATTTCATAGCTGTCCGTAGCCATCTTCTTAATAACTTTATCCAGAATAGCTTGTTTTATACTGAGTGTTCAAGGGTTCAAGGGAGACGGTGGTCCAGCCGGCGGGTACAGACTGTATAAAGGCTAGCGTGACGACAAGCAGTAGCGTGGCGTCGGGAAAAATGTAGGGGAAGCCCATTTTTTGGGTCGGGGGGTGGTCAATAACGTAACCAGATGAGTGATTACAGCGCCCGGTATCATTTTACACACATTGGTATCACACAGATGCAGGACTTGCACACGCCTGTTATCTAACCGACAGGTCCGCACGCACTCTCCAGCTGAAACTCTCTCCTTATTAATTTAAGCATTTTACTTATTAATGTATGCAGACAATCACACAATCTATGTGATTTTTGGATTTACCGTGCCTCTCAATTGCCCGTGACAGGTTGGCAAGGTCGATGAATCCTGAAGTTGCCCAAGGATTGTTCAGGGAGCACGAATCCTTGTCAAAAAGAAGACATGGCCAGCAAAATAGACGCTGAAGTTTAGCGCTTCCAGTTAGCCACTCCGTGCGGACATAATTGTCCTCATTGAACGTCCGATTCTCTCCCTTTTTCCTCTGCGTACACACAGCTCGAGTGCGGGCATTTGCCTGTCATCTGATTTAATTTGTAGTTGCTGCTGTAGCGGAAGTTTAGTAAAGTTATGTTTGATTAAGTACGCCAAATCTCCACCCTCCATAATGCTTCATTTGCTTGATAATGTCTAACGGCGGTGGTGACAGTTACAGTATTAAAACTGATGTTGATGTGATTTGATTGGATGGCAGTGTCCAATCAAATCGCCAGCCGCCAGCCGCCTCTGAAGGGAAGCAAGAGGCGGCTAGCTTCCCTTGGCATGGCCCTGACCAATCACAGGTTGGCAGGGGCATCACGTGGGCCTCATCTGATTGGTCAATCCCTCCATTTTTTTTCACCAAGGGAAGCTAGATTCGGCTGGCCTCCTCTCGCAACAGTGAGTGCAATCTACTGTTTCACCATAACATCTAGAGGGGCGCTGTTTGTTTCACTCTTTGTAAAATACTCAATGAGAATGGGGGAGAGCCGGGCCGGCAGCAACACACAGCAAAGGAGAATTATCGAAACAAAACAAAGTGTTTGTATTTATTTATTTAAATTATAACTACAATCCGAAAAAACAGGGGAAGCCTGGCTTCCCTTGGCCTCCGGGAGAAAACGCCACTGAGTGCAATGCCACTTAGTTTGGGGAATAAATATTCTGCATATTTGTGTAAATAATGTGGAGGTCCTTCTTTACTAAGTTGATCAGCAGGCATGTAGAGTCCTGTAAAGGGTGATCAAGAACTCGGGTTGGGCCGCTGTACACCAAAGGCTGTAATGAAGACGTTGACCACGACTATGATAACGACGAAGGCTGTGGTGGTATTCTCCAAGATGTTCAGCTTGAAGTGCATGCGTGTATCATTCAGGTTCCACTTAACTGTAAAAAGAAAAAAGGAAATACATTAGTTTTGCCTAGTCCGTAGGAGTAGGCCTGCCATCCCCTCAAGAAACTATCACAGAGTTTCCTGTTGTATTGGTAATCATTTCTGAGCTCCATGGTATAGATGAACAACATCTGACAGCACAGCCCTCAAGTGAATAATTCGCTTCTTCCTCCATTAGGACATTACATGCTTCGCTGGGTTGAGAATGTTTTTTTCTTTAGAAAGAGAAGGTCTGTTTTGTTTTTTTAACGACCGTCTCAGATTTGGCAAATCTCCAAGACATGACTTATTTTCCAAAAGTTAAGAGAGCTCTTTAAAACTGGAAACAGCTGACAGCAGAGGCGCTTCTTCCTGTTGTGACTCCCTAAACTCAGCCAACAGTATTCTGTTAGGATAAGATAAGGAGCCAAAGGAAGAGTGAGTACACTGATATGTATGTGCTCCCAGGGTTATCGGTTATATGCAGGGGTGCACATAACTGGTACGCAGATAAGCATGCGCGGCAACAATCTGAAATGCGTACCGTCACTCACTTGTGTCACAAGGCGCATTTGCGTACCGACGTCTTATGAAGCTTTTCCAGAAGGCGGTTAGATCACCGGACGACATAGTCGGTCTCCGTGTGCACAGACAGGGCTGCTGTTAACGTCGGTCTGTACAACGGAATTGTGCCAAAACTACGCCTACCGGCTGCGGAGGGAGAGTCCCCCCTGTCTTATTATACATCCATGGTCACTACCCGATCTGCAGCTCTGCCCAATCTGCAGTGCGCATGTGCGAGATGGTCCGTCATATTGGAAACCCAAGTAGGACCCTTGACACGGTGGCTTTTGGCAAATCATAAAAAGACAACGCGAGAGATGAGTTATTATTATTACGTGACTTCACTATTATTTAACAACTCTTTTTATTGGGTTCTTTTATTTGGGGTTAAGTAGGCTACATTGTCAGAATAAGTGAGAAATTAATTTAACTTCTGTTAGACAGCTATATGCCATACATGTTTGCATACATTCACAGTAAATATGTATTCAGTATGGTAGCTGTCTAACAGAAGTTACATTTCTCACTTATTGTGATAATGTACTTAACCCCAAATATGGCGGATCATCTCGCACATGCGCACTGCAGATCGGGTAGTGACACCCCCCTTCACTGGAGAAGGGGAAATATTGACGTTCGCGATACAGAGGGCTTCATCAAATAACTCTGAGTGAAGTATGAAGTTGGAGTACCAAACACTGACTCCAGATACTCATCTCAGTACCTCACTGAGAAAGTTATGTGCACCCCTGGTTATATGCCCAGAGAAGCCTAAATATTATTGTGCTTCTTTTTGTGTGGTTAAAAATCTTCGTTGGTAGACCTGTAAAAACAGCATGAGACATTTGATATCCAATTTAGTACAAATGGTTTCAGTTGTAGAGAATGATTAGCCAACAAATCCTATCAATGAACAGCAGTTGTTAGTTGTGTTCCCATGTGACAGTGTAGTTACAAATGCACACACATTGTAACAAGTACACGTTTTTTGACCCGGCCTTTGCCTGTAACAGTGGACTCAAAAAGTCCCATTTGTGACTTAAATGGGTGTGCATGTGTAACTTCAGTATCACATAGCATGGGAGATTTGATTATTGAGTTTCACAGAGTTATCTGCCTTGAATCTGTAAACGGATTTTCGCAAAAGCAGTTCCTTTTGTTACATAACAATTGTTATAATCAAGTCGACACACCTAGCTAATCTGGACAAAGTAAACATGATCTCACATTTACTTTACACGTTGTTGCAGTAGAAGACACGTTATTGTGAGTAGCAGAGGACCAACACAATATATTTTATATATTTCAATGATCTCTTTAAATATATAAAAGCCTGGAAAATAAGAAATTGGAGACTCTCAAATCACCTATGAAGATGAGCAGAACTCCCACTATGATTTGTAGGATGAGAGAGATGCTAATGAGAGTGATAAGGGGTGCATAGAAGGTGAAGCCGGGTCCTTGCTCCATCACAGCCTTCAGCTGTGAGGTGTTGGCCACCAGTAGAGCTACATCCAGCATGCTCTCTGCCGCACTCTTCTTATTGGCATAATGGTTCATGTTCAGAGGCCCCTGTTGCCTCCTCCCCTGGCCTCGCAGCGCAACCTAAAGGCAAACATAAACCATGACATCAGTATGACATCAGTATTGACGGTTAGAAATGTGGTAATTCCATTCCTCTATTAATGTCTCAATTATGGTAGATTTCATGAACATAAAATATGTTGTCATCAGGTGTTAGTTATTTACTTTGTGATGTAGCGTCTGAGGTATTTTTATTAAGTGCAACCTCACCCCCCGGTCTAAGCCAAACTCCACCCTCTGCAAAAATACAAACAATTCTACTAAGTGGGAAAGAGGCCGAAAAAGGGGAAATGGATTAGAAAGGCTAAATGACAGATAAGTTCAAACAGGTCCACTCAGCCGAGCAAGGTTGCATATTTGTACATTTGGTAAGAAATGTCAATATTAACCGCAGCATTGGTGAGTTTAATCACAGTGGAGTCATATCATTTCCCTTACAGCTTAAACATGTGTATGTGTGCACACACTCTTTAAACTTAAGAGATGTGGTCTAACTCACGACACTTCTAAATGAACCCACTCTGTTAGTGTACTGATGTAATAGAAATAAACACATTGAGTATCTTCACTTTTACCACTGTAACTCTAACACTGGAAACAGCCTGCTTTCTTCTCCTGAAATTGTGTAAACAAGGTTTTTAAATGAATGGGACAAAATAACAACGCACTGCTGCAAGCATGATGAGTTTTATTTAAATATGTGTGGACAAATGATGTCACCTTCTCAGGAAATACAGTGCTGGAAATGCAGGGGTTCTTTTTCAGCCTAAATCTTCCATTTAGAAATAATTGTTATTATGTTATGTTATATGTTATTAATAACTCAACCATGACAATACATTTGATCGCAACTGATCATCATGACGGCAAAACTATAACCCAGATTTGTGCAATTCCAGTATTTTATTTTCTATGAAAAAAAATGGTGGAAGTGAAAGTGTATAGTGGCTAAATTGAAACAGGAACAACCATGACCCTCTGAGCAGGTCACAAAACTCACAATAATGACCTCGATCCGGTTTCACTAAATACATCACATGTAAAACCACATATGGTTCCATGAATCATTTCCCCTACTTTTTGTAGAACAGTAAAGAAATGGGTTACGTTTGTCTCTTTGGTGAAATGAGACCGTAGTAAATGGTTAATTGAAAACAAAACTATCACATCACAGGAAGCCAGGGTATGTGGTCATGAGTTTAGGTTAGTTCCCAGGGTTTCATCTCGTAGTTCAGAGATTGCAAAAATGTCCCCCTTGTGTAAAGGTTGACAACGCCACACACTGAGGCTCAGCTTAGCGTTCTTGTTTCTTCAGAAAACTACCAAGCCACAGAGGAAAAAGATGCTCTTGTGGTAAACCAGCAGTGTCAATAGCTGTCCCGAGGGCTGCTCGATTATGGCAAAAATCATAATCTCGATTATTTGGGTCAATAATTGATATTGCGGTTATTAAAAATGATTATCCATTTACTTTGAAAACATAAATGTATTGGAGAATTTTTTTTTGAACAGTATGTTTTTAACAGTTGATTACCCTGAACTTTAAGTATAATTCAACTGAAAAACCAATTAAAAAAAATGTAATTTGAAAAATAAATAAATAATAATAATACAAAAATAATCTTTTTATTTCAATTACGCTGTTTTCGTAATCGTTGCGAGCCATAATCGTAATTGCGATTAAAATACGATTAATTGAGCAGCCCTAGCTGTCCCCCATTAAATGTAATTGTACTGTTACAGCTTCATTTTCACTTTGTGTCCTCTGACTGAGTATAGCTTCCTATAAATACGGTGCTTTCTTTAAACGTTGGTTATAATGTGTTCTTTATGTGGTGTGGTTTTTGTTAATAACTTTGGATGGTTCAATATACCAATAATCATATTTTAAAGGTTTTTCCTAAGTATTGTGTGTCAGAATCTGAATTTATAAAGTATCTAATATATAACTCAGTAAAATATAAGTAGGCTATAGTAAAAAGTACAAAATGTGCTTCCAAATGTACAACAACTACAGTAGTATAGAGTAGTATATAATACAAATAC
>NW_022990171.1:0-30000 GCF_902827175.1 Gymnodraco acuticeps
GACATTAGTATAGAAAGTTAAAGCTAACTTACATTAGTCTAGAGAAAGTAAAGTCTAACTGACATTAGTCTAGAGAAAGTCTAACTTACATTAGTCTAGAGAAGGTAAAGTCTAACTTACATTAGTCTAGAGAAAGTCTAACTTACATTAGTCTAGAGAAAGTAAAGTCTAACTTACATTAGTTTAGAGAAAGTCTAACTGACATTAGTCTAGAGAAAGTCTAACTTACATTAGTCTAGAGAAAGTCTAACTTACATTAGTTTAGAGAAAGTAAAGTCTAACTTACATTAGTCTAGAGAAAAGTCTAACTTACATTAGTTTAGAGAAAGTAAAGTCTCAACTTACATTAGTCTAGAGAAAGTAAAGTCTAACTTACATTAGTCTAGAGAAAGTAAAGTCTAACTTACATTAGTCTAGAGAAAGTCTAACTTACATTAGTCTAGAGAAAGTAAAGTCTAACTTACATTAGTTTAGAGAAAGTCTAACTGACATTAGTATAGAGAAAGTAAAGTCTAACTTACATTAGTCTAGAGAAAGTCTAACTTACATTAGTCTAGAGAAAGTAAAGTCTAACTGACATTAGTCTAGAGAAAGTCTAACTTACATTAGTCTTAGAGAAAGTTAAGAGTCTAACTTACATTAGTCAGAGAAAGTCTAACTACATAGTCTAGAGAAAGTAAAAGTCTAACTTACATTAGTTTAGAGAAATGTCTAACTGACCCATTAGTCTCGAGAAAGTCTAACTTACATTAGTCTAGAGAAAGTCTAACTTACATTAGTTTAGAGAAAAGTAAAGTCTAACTTACAATTAGTCTAGAGAAAGTCCTAACTTACATTAGTTTAGAGAAAGTAAAGTCTAACTTACATTAGTCTAGAGAAAGCAAAGTCTAACTTACATTAGTTTAGAGAAAGTAAAGTCTAACTTACATTAGTCTAGAGAAAGTCTAACTTACATTAGTTTAGAGAAAGTAAAGTCTTACTTACATTAGTCTAGAGAAAGTAAAGTCTAACTTACATTAGTCTAGAGAAAGTAAAGTCTAACTTACATTAGTTTAGAGAAAGTCTAACTTACATTAGTCTAGAGAAAGTCTAACTTATATTAGTCTAGAGAAAGTCTAACTTACATTAGTCTAGAGAAAGTAAAGTCTAACTTACATTAGTCTAGAGAAAGTAAAGTCTAACTTACATTAGTCTAGAGAAAGTAAAGTCTAACTTACATTAGTCTAGAGAAAGTAAAGTCTAACTTACATTAGTCTAGAGAAAGTAAAGTATAACTTACATTAGTCTAGAGAAAGTAAAGTCTAACTTACATTAGTCTAGAGAAAGTAAAGTCTAACTTACATTAGTTTAGAGAAAGTAAAGTCTAACTTACATTAGTCTAGAGAAAGTAAAGTATAACTTACATTAGTCTAGAGAAAGTAAAGTCTAACTTACATTAGTCTAGAGAAAGTGTAACTTACATTAGTTTAGAGAAAGTAAAGTGTAACTTACATTAGTTTAGAGAAAGTAAAGTCTAACTTACATTAGTTTAGAGAAAGTCTAACTGACATTAGTCTAGAGAAAGTCTAACTTATATTAGTTTAGAGAAAGTCTAACTGACATTAGTCTAGAGAAATTCTAACTTACATTAGTCTAGAGAATGTCTAACTTACATTAGTCTAGAGAAAGTAAAGTCTAACTGACATTAGTCTAGAGAAAGTCTAACTTACATTAGTCTAGAGAAAGTAAAGTCTAACTGACATTAGTCTAGAGAAAGTGAAGTCTAACTTACATTAGTCTAGAGAAAGTCTAACTGACATTAGTCTAGAGAAAGTGAAGTCTAACTTACATTAGTTTAGAGAAAGTCTAACTTACATTAGTTTAGAGAAAGTCTAACTTACATTAGTTTAGAGAAAGTCTAACTTAAATTAGTCTAGAGAAAGTAAAGTCTAACTGACATTAGTCTAGAGAAAGTCTAACTTACATTAGTCTAGAGAAAGTAAAGTCTAACTGACATTAGTCTAGAGAAAGTCTAACTTACATTAGTCTAGAGAAAGTCTAACTTACATTAGTCTAGAGAAAGTAAAGTCTAACTTACATTAGTTTAGAGAAAGTCTAACTTACATTAGTTTAGAGAAAGTAAAGTCTAACTTACATTAGTCTAGAGAAAGTCTAACTTACATTAGTCTAGAGAAAGTAAAGTCTAACTGACATTAGTCTAGAGAAAGTCTAACTTACATTAGTTTAGAGAAAGTAAAGTATAACTTACATTAGTCTAGATAAAGTAAAGTCTAACTTACATTAGTTTAGAGAAAGTCTAACTTACATTAGTTTAGAGAAAGTAAAGTCTAACTGACATTAGTCTAGAGAAAGTCTAACTTACATTAGTCTAGAGAAAGTAAAGTCTAACTTACATTAGTTTAGAGAAAGTCTAACTTACATTAGTTTAGAGAAAGTAAAGTCTAACTTACATTAGTCTAGAGAAAGTCTAACTTACATTAGTCTAGAGAAAGTCTAACTGACATTAGTCTAGAGAAAGTCTAACTTACATTAGTTTAGAGAAAGTCTAACTTACATTAGTTTAGAGAAAGTCTAACTTACATTAGTCTAGAGAAAGTCTAACTTACATTAGTCTAGAGAAAGTAAAGTCTAACTTACATTAGTTTAGAGAAAGTCTAACTTACATTAGTTTAGAGAAAGTAAAGTCTAACTTACATTAGTCTAGAGAAAGTAAAGTCTAACTGACATTAGTCTAGAGAAAGTCTAACTTACATTAGTTTAGAGAAAGTAAAGTCTAACTTACATTAGTCTAGAGAAAGTAAAGTCTAACTGACATTAGTCTAGAGAAAGTCTAACTTACATTAGTTTAGAGAAAGTAAAGTCTAACTTACATTAGTTTAGAGAAAGTCTAACTTACATTAGTCTAGAAGTGAAGAGCCTCTCCTCAGTCAGGAGATAAAGTAGTCCCTCTCTCTGAGCGACACCCGGCGCTCTCACAGCTCTTCAGTTATAAGCGTTAAAAAGCATCTGCAGTCAATAAGTCACCAGCTGACCCTCAATCATTAACCCCCCCCCTGCAGGCCTTCCACCAGAATCCTCGTTCCAAGCGCTCCCTCCTGAACACCATCAACAACATGTTAGTTTCATTCACAGGAACCCCTGTCCCCCCCCAGGCAGGGAGGAGGCGGTGTCAGGTTGCAGAAAAGAAGCGCTCCCTGAACAGACCAGTATAACCGCTCAGGAGTTATCTCCACCCCCCCTCCCTCCAACTCCTCTCAGACAGCAGGGTATTTCTGTCTGAGACTCAATGACAGAGACACCAGGAGCCAAAACAGGGTCAAGACCGGGGTCAACCGGGGTCAACCAGGGCCAAAACCTGGACCAAGTCAGGGGTCAAGCAGGACCTTAGTCAACAAGACCAGGGTCAACAGAACCAGGGTCAACAGGACCAGGGTCAACAGAACCAGGGTCAACAGAACCAGGGTCAACAGGACCAGGGTCAACAGAACCAGGGTCAACAGAACCAGTTAGAGCCACAACGTTATTATTTCTATTCATAATTTGATAAATGATTTAATGATGGAAAATGATTTGTGTTGCCATGGTGAATATGTTTTGAGGAAATGATTGTTAATTTTATATCGTAAATCTGATCTGTGTCCTTGTACCTTACGGTGTGTATTTAAGTGAGGTAATTGAGGACAGCCGGCGTGCTCGGAGACCTGATGAGACGGGGAGCGGAACAGTTTTTCCACCGCAAATTGTAAACAGAGATTAGTGTTGCAAATTGGACTGCAAAGTATAGTTTATATAGGAAAGCATACCGCCGAAATATTGATTTAGATTTGTTATTTTGAGACTATTTAAGTCAATACTTTTTTGTTAATAAATTACATTTTTTGACTGAAAAGCTTCGGCTGCTTATTGTCTTGGATTGCGTGTCATCAGCCCCGCTCTATAGTGGCAAAAGGAAACCTTGATGCCATTACATCAAGTCGAAACACTCCGTAAGGAAGAGACACACCGTTTAGATCCCCGGGAAAGAGGGACACACCGGAGCGGACAGACTGGGCCGGTCGTGAGTAAATAAAGGGAATAAATCCGTGTAGCATTGATTGGAATGTTGGACGTGTTAAAGTCTAAAAGGAAATCATAACGGCGATGCTCACATTGGAGGAGGATTGTAAATACCTGTGGATCGTCTGTGAAAAGAATGTGATTGAATTTGTTTGTGCAACAAAGGAAGCCAGTAGGCGTGCTCTGTGAGACTCATTAAAGGAGCGCAACGTCTTTCACGCACGGCCCAAAAACAAACAAATAAATAATGTCGGACGATCCCAGGACTTCTGCTGACGCAGAAACATTGTTAAAATCCCTCAAAGCCTCCCGCAGTGGAACATTAGGAGCATGCACAAGGAACATGAAATGAAGGCCTTGCTTGTGGAGGATGGGAATGAAGCTTTGAAGATGTTCAAACTAAATATAAATGACTTGTGCAGTGTTCATGGATCTGTACAGCAGCTTTTATCAGAGGAAGAGAGAGAGGAGGATCATGTGGACTGGTTTGAGCCAAAAAGGACACATTTTGAATATTGTATGAAAGATGTGGATGTGTGGGAAAGAGAAAGAATTGCACAATTAAAGATTCATCCCCATGACAGCATCTCTAATGTTTCACACAAGGAGCTCAAAAACCTCTTCAGTCTCCTCAGCATGTAGAAGAGCGTCTGCTGGAAGGCTGCCCTGCTAGCCAGAGCAGCTGGGTTAAAGGACAAACATGCACTGCTATTACAACAAGCAACACTAACAGCTGAACTGGAACAAATGGAACTGGACACAGAAATGGCAGCATCTGCTGCTAAAATAAAGGTTCTGCAAAGCATTGACGGGGAGGAAACATGGAGGATCAAATTCAAGATGGAATGAATGCTTATCTGGAGGAAAGCAAAGAAAGAAGCACAGACACTTTGGATCCTGAAAGCTCAGCCCATTGGGTGCAGTGCCTGAAACACCACTTCAGAGGACTGTCAGTAATCTCCGCCGCCCTCAGCAACCCACAACACAGTTTATACCTTTCAAAATGCCCACAATGCATAGCTCCACCCAACGCAATGAAACCCATGATAACCTGGACACTGTTATACAGAGACAGAGAGATATTGCTGACCTCATCATTATGCAGCAGAAACTTACCTTGTTACCAACAATGGAGATAAAAGTGTTCGATGGTGATCCACTTGAATATCAGTCCTTTATGCTTTCGAACACCTTATTGAGGATAAAACAGCTAGCAGTCATGACAGGCTCTACTTTCTCGACCAGTACACTTCCGGCCAGCCCAAAGATCTCGTTCGCAGCTGCCTGCATATGGATACCCACAGAGGTTACACAGAAGCCAAACAGCTATTAAAGGAGCACTTTGGGGACGAGATCAAAGTAACCAGCACTTATTTGGAAAAGGCAATGAACTGGACATCAATTAGACCGGATGATGGCAAAGCACTTCAGGCATATGCAAAGTATTTAAGAGGATGCTGCAATGCTATGCAAGATTTAAAGTACATGGATGAACTAGATATTCCTTCCAATCTAAGATCAATAATATCTAAACTCCCTTACAAACTGCGAGAAACATGGCGGACAGTGGCTTATGAGATATTACAGAGAACAAAGGAGAGACCTAGATTTCATTACCTTGTGGAGCTTATTGGAAAACAAGCTAAAATACTCCTGGACCCATTATTTGGGGATATACAGGATCGCCACATCTCTAGCCCAAGGATGGCCACTAGGAGCCAACCCATGAGCCACAGAACACCTAGAGGTAGAGGCAGCAGCTTCACCACCATCATCGCAGCAGCATGTGATCAGGAGAGCAGCACCGTCAAACACAGAGCAGCGGGGCACCTTCAAACAGCCACAAGGGGGCAGTCCTGCCTCTTCTTGTTACTTTTGTAAAGGCAAGCACGTGCTGACTGATTGCCATCAGTTCAAACATCATCCACACAAGGAAAAGGTTGACTTTTTGAAGATGAATGGTTATTGTTTTGGATGTTTGATGAGGGGTCATATGAGCAGGAACTGTAGGAAAAGGCTGACATGTCAAAAGAGTCACCCAACAATACTTCACATTGACAGTCCACTTCTACAAAAGCCTCCCCCTACTGAAACAAAAGGAGCTTGGGTCAACAGTGCACTTGTCTCGGCTGGTAAAGCTACTGGGGCCGGTAGGGATTGTGCCCTAGCCATAGTGCCTGTTCGAGTCAAGGTTCACAAAGGAGATAAGTTTATCTCAACCTATGCTTTTCTTGATCCCGGCAGTTCAGCGTCATTCTGCACAGAGAATCTAATGAGACAGCTGAATCCCAAAGCACGAAAAACGACAGTCGTTCTACGAACAATGGGTCAGGAACGACTTGTAAAGAGTTACGAACTCAAAGGATTGGAGATAGGACATTTAGATGGCAGTACTTACATTGACCTACCTCAGGTGTACACGCAGAGTAAGATTCCTGTCTCAAAAGAAAATGTGCCTACCCAAAAGGATCTGGAAAGATGGCCTTATCTAAGTGACATACAGCTGAGAGAAATTGATGCTGACATAGAGCTTCTAACAGGAGTTGATGTTCCTAAGGCAATGGAACCTTGGGACATAATAAGAAGTCAAGGAAATGGACCATATGCAGTCAGGACAGTGTTTGGACGGGTGGTAAATGGACCACTCAACGCTTGTACTGCTGTGGAATCCGGACCTGTGGTCACAATGGTCAACAGAATATCAGTAGCCAACCTGAATGATCTCCTCACACAATACAATCAGGACTTCTCGGAAAAAGATTATGAAGAGAAGAAGGAAATGTCAGGTGAAGACAAAAGGTTCATGGAGATAGCATCAAGCTCAGTAGCACTCAAGGATGGACACTATCACCTACCCTTGCCTTTTCGAAAAAAAGGACATAGTTATGCCTGACAACTACGAAATGGTAAAACAACGTACTCTAAATCTCCTAAAGAGGTTTAAGAGGGATGCAGAAAATGCCATGGAATACAAAACATTCATGGAGGATGTGTTAAAAAGGGGTTATGCAGAGTGTTACGTGTTTGTGTGGTCGTGTGGGTGTTTTTCTCTCTCTCCCTCTGACTCCCCAGGTGCAGCCTTGATTGTCCCCAGGTGCAGCCTCTCCCCAGGTGCTCCCAATCCTCAATCAGGGCCTCCATATAGGACAGGAGGAAGGTTGCTGCTCTCTCTCTCCTTCTCATCTGGCTGCATGTGTGCAGCATGTCTCTGTGTGAGACCCAGCATAGTTGTGTGTTGTTTAACTGTAAGTTTGTTTTGTAATTGAGCTGGTGAGCCGCCTTACTTATTCACCAATTAAAACCTCACTTAAACTCCTTCAGCATTCAGTTTCCTCTCCTTTTTCTCTCGTCCGGCTATCTTGTGTGTCGCTACTTCCCTTGGTACCCCTAGCTCTACAAGGGAACGTAACATGGGGGCTCGTCCAATCTTTGAGACAAAGAGTGAGTATTTGGTTGTTGGTTAGTGTTGATATTGTGTTTGGTGGTGAACAGTAGAGTATATAAGTGTAGAATTGGCTGTGAAAGTATTTACTGTTGAACATCTTCCTCAGTTTAGACAGGGGAGTGTCTAGCTGGACTGAATCAGTCCTTCCTTCAGGCACTCATTTTTTTATTTTGCCTTTTTTATTTTCGGGGTAATCCTGGGTGGGGATTTATTCCCTGGTGGGGGCAGGCGATTCAGGGTTTCGGCCGCTGATGTTTGCCTTTAAAGTCGCCTCGAGCCCGGCACGCCCCAGAAGATAGTTAGGTAAGTTTGGTAGGCAGGATCTGGGGAAGTTTGTAAATAAATAAATAATAATATTGTAAGTAGCCGTTGCTGAGGATGGTTTTTGTGTTGGAGCAGGTTCTGGCCAGTCCTACTGTGGGTCAGCTAGACGGGTGTAGGAAGGTTGATTTGCGGTTAGTTGCTGACCATTATCATGTTTCTGTCTCCTCGGCTCTGGTAAAAAGTGAATTCAAGGCTACTTTGATAACTGGACTAGTTGAACAGGGGGTTTTGAGGCGGCCTGCTTTAGTGGAATCTCCTGGCACGGTGGTTCAGAGTGCTACGGAACAGGCAAACATTTTCACCACACCTCAGTTTGACTCGGTTTCGGCAGGATCCTCACCTACGGGGTCTAAATTAGATGCCAGGGTAAAAGTGCGTATGGCTCGTCTCCAGTGTGAGAGGGAGGAGCGAGATAGGGATTGTCAGCTCAGGAGGGAGCTGGAGATCAGGAAGCAGGAGCAAGAGCTGGAGATCAGGAAGCAGGAGCTGGAGCTGGAGATCAGGAAGCTGGAGATCAGGAAGCAGGAGCAAGAGCTGGAGATCAGGAAGCAGGAGCAAGAGCTGGAGATCAGGAAGCAGGAGCTGGAGCTGGAAATCAGGAAGTTGGAGCTGGAGCTGGAGCTGGAGATCAGGAAGCAGGAGCTGGAGATCAGGAAGTTGGAGTTGGAGGCAGACACTGCTGTCCGGATGCGTCAGCTAGAGCTCCAAGCAGCTGTGATGGGTGATCCCGCAGTTACACCTTCTGGTCCTGCTGCCTCCTTTGACGTGAGCAGGCATATTTATTTGGTCCCTGTGTTTCGTGAATCAGAGGTGGAAGTCTATTTTGGTGCATTTGAGCGCATTGCTGCTGCTCTGCACTGGCCAGAAGACGTGTGGGCTATTCTGTTACAGTGCAAGCTAGTCGGCAAGGCTCAAGAGGCTTGCTCTTCTCTTTCTGTCGAGGACAGTTTGGTGTATGAGAAGGTGAAAAGTGCTATTCTCAGGGCATATGAGCTTGTGCCTGAGGCCTACAGGCAGCGTTTTCGCGGCATGAAGAAAGCTTCTGGCCAAACGTACGTGGACTTCGCGAGGGAGAAGAAAGCCCTCTTTGACAGGTGGTGTAGAGCGTGTAGAGCTGATGACATTGCTTCAGTGTGCGAGCTAATGATGTTAGAGGAGTTTAAACACTGTGTACCGGAGCGTACGGTAGTCTACCTGAATGAGCAGAAAGTGACTACCCTTCAGCAGGCTGCCACTCTGGCAGACGAGTTTGCGCTGATACACAAGAGCGTTTTTTTTCAGCGGGACACTTATCATAGAGCTCCTGACAATTACGTTCCCTGTGCCAGTGTTCCATTGTTAGGTCCCAGGATAAACAGAGCTTGTTATTTTTGTCTGGACACAGGTCATATGATAGCAGACTGTGCAGCTTGGAAGAGAAAGCAGACAGTGGATGGCAGGCGCCCAGAGGGGGTGGGTTTGGTTACAGCAGTGTGTCCTAGTGGACGGGCCACTGTTAACAAAGGGCCTGATGAGTGCTTGAAACCTAAAGTGTATCCTCAGGGCAGTTATCCTCACTGTAGGGCTCGTAACAGACGTGTCACACATGCTCAGTCCGTTTCTCTCCCAGGTCCCAACACTAGGAGATTGTGTTTCTTTTGTCTTGACCCTGGTCATTTGGCGGCGGAGTGTGATGCTTGGAAGCAGCAGGTGGCAGCTTCCACGCATCCAATGGTATGCTGGTGAACTGGGTGGTGGGTGTTGTTGGTAACTGTGACCAAACACTTGTTTGGTTTTATGGGGGGAAGTGTTACGTGTTTGTGTGGTCGTGTGGGTGTTTTTCTCTCTCTCCCTCTGACTCCCCAGGTGCAGCCTTGATTGTCCCCAGGTGCAGCCTCTCCCCAGGTGCTCCCAATCCTCAATCAGGGCCTCCATATAGGACAGGAGGAAGGTTGCTGCTCTCTCTCTCCTTCTCATCTGGCTGCATGTGTGCAGCATGTCTCTGTGTGAGACCCAGCATAGTTGTGTGTTGTTTACTGTAAGTTTGTTTTGTAATTGAGCTGGTGAGCCGCCTTACTTATTTACCAATTAAAACCTCACTTAAACTCCTTCAGCATTCAGTTTCCTCTCCTTTTTCTCTCGTCCGGCTATCTTGTGTGTCGCTACTTCCCTTGGTACCCCTAGCTCTACAAGGGAACGTAACACAGAGAGAGTGCCATCAGAACAGCTTAACAGGAATGATGGACAGATATGGTACATACCTCACCACGGTGTTTACCATCAACAAAAGCGCAAACTTAGAGTTGTGTTTGACTGCACTGCATCATGCAAAGGCACATCTCTTAACAAGGAACTTCTCCAAGGTCCAGACCTGGCGAACACTCTCATTGGAGTTCTGCTTAGATTCCGCCAAGAACAAATTGCTTTCATGGGGGACATCGAGGCAATGTTCTATCAAGTGCAAGTCCAGAGAGAGCACAAAGACTTCCTTAGGTTTCTGTGGTGGCCAGATGGAGACACTGAAAATTCATTGGAGGCATATAGAATGAAGGTCCACCTCTTTGGCGCTGTGTCCTCACCTAGCATTGCTAACTATGCTCTCAGACAAGTGGCAGAAGACAACAGCTTCAAGTACGACGAAGAGGTAACTGAAACAATCAATTCCAACTTTTACGTTGACGATTGCCTCAAATCCGTGGCCACAGTTGAACAAGCTATTAAGCTTATCAGAGACCTCAGAGACGCATGCGCCAAAGGAGGTTTCTCATTGACCAAATGGGTCTGTAACAACCGTGAAGTGCTTGCAAGTATACCTGAGCATCACAGAGCAAAGCTATTCAAGGATCTGGACTTTGACAGGGAAAACCTGCCAATTGAAAGAGCACTTGGAATCCAATGGGATACAGAGAAAGACTCCTTCATATTCAAAGTCAATATCAAAAACAGAGCTCTTACCAGGAGAGGGATCCTCTCTACAGTCAGTTCCATCTACGACCCGTTAGGATTCCTCTCCCCATGTATCCTTAAAGCCAGGCAGATCCTCCAAGAGCTATGCAGGATAAAGTGGATGGGATGAAACCATCCCAGAAGAATACTCAAAACAATGGCAGAAATGGATCACAGAGTTGGAACAGCTTAGCAGATTTCAAGTACACAGGTGTATGAAACCTGAGAACTTTGGACCAATCAGGACTGCAGAGCTTCATCACAAGGAAGCATATTAGGTCCGTTACTGTTCCTAATTTATGTAAATGACATGTCATCAGCATGTGACTGCAACTTGTTCCTGTTCGCGGACGACTCAGCCCTGCTGGTCTCTGACAGGAGCAGATTGCAGGTTGAAAAAACCCTCAGCTCCGAGCTCGGCAGAATCTGCACCTGGCTCGCCGATAATAAATTATCATTACACCTGGGTAAAACAGAGTCCATTCTCTTCGGTTCGAAACATAATCTCAGCAAATCCGACGACTTCTCAGTTGCAGTGGGCGACATTATTGTCACAAGTAAGAAGGAAATTACATACCTAGGATCTATTCTTGAGGCAAACCTCTCCTGTGACAAAATGGCATCCAATGTAATAAAAAAAGTCAATCAAAGAACTAGATTCCTATACCGGATCTCCTCTCTGGTAAACAAGAACACCCTGAAGACTCTGGCAGGAGCACTCATTCAAGGGTACTATGACTATGCTTGCATGTCATGGTACCATAGCACCTCCAAGGCGCTAAAAATAAAACTTCAGACATTGCAAAATAAACTGGTCAGACTACTGCTTGACCTTTCATCTAGAACCCACCTCACCTCTGCCCACTTTGACAACCTAGGATGGCTTAGAGTAGACGACAGAGTACAGCTACTTGCAATGGGCCTGGTCTACAAGATCCACTACACCTCTATGGTACCCATGTACATGTCAAAACTCTTCCCAAAGGTCAAGGAATACCATGATCATAACACCAGAGGGAGCTCCACAAATCATGTGAAACCCAGATTTGGCACAAAAAAGGGGGAATACACGTTTCGCAATGATGCCACATCAAGGTGGAACGCTCTTCCCACAACTGTAAAGGAAAGTAAAACTATACTTACCTTCAAAACCTCTCTTAAAGAGCACCTTCGGGGGAGAGCATTGCAAAACTGGCCCCGGTAATGGTACAAATCTCAACCTGTCGTTCAATGGACAGCTTCCCCCCCCCCATCTATGTATATACTCGCATTTTAGACTCTGTTACTAACTGTATATCTGTAGACTTGGTATGTCTTAAATGTCCGGTTAGGATGTATTAGAACGAAATCTAAAATGTAAATTGTAAACAAGCAATCTGTATGTAAAAAAACACCTGTATGTAAATTGTAAATAAGCCATCTGTATGTCAAATATGTCTTAAATGACATGATGAATTGGAAATGGGGGACCCTGATGTAAACAAGACGAAAGTCTTTCTCTGGTCTGCATCCCCTTAACAATTGTATGTTTTGAGCTGTACTGTACTGTACCCAATATACAAGCTGTTAATACACTTTTCAATCAATCAATCAATCAATCAATCAATCAATCAATCAATCACTTCTGTGACGCAAGCGAAAAAGGTTACGGCACCACCAGCTATCTTCGCTTTACAAACGGTATGGGAAGGGTCCATGTTGCATTTACTTTGGGAAAATCCAGAGTGACTCCACTCAAACAGATCACTATTCCCAGATTGGAGCTTACTGCAGCAACACTTGCAGTAAAGGTGGACAGGATGTTGAAAAGGGAGCTTAAAGTGGACCTCAACGACTCAACCTTCTGGACAGATAGCACCTCTGTCCTCGGATACATCAGCAACCAGACTAAACGATATCACACATTTGTGGCAAACAGAGTTTCAGTGATCAAGGACCTGTCTCAGGAGAAGCAGTGGAGGCATGTGAGCTCCATAGACAACCCTGCCGACGACGCATCCCGTGGGCTGCATGTAGAAGACTTTCTAAAGACATCAAGGTGGATAACAGGACCTCAGTATCTGGAAAAGGAGCCATGGCCAAAAACACCTAAGAACCTGGGCCTCATTCCATCAGAGGACCCAGAGGTTAGAAAGGACGTAGCAGTTAAGAGTTTGAGTGTCCACGAAACCAACCCAACCAGCAAACTGTTTGAGTATTACTCATCATGGAGCAGACTGCAGAGAGGGGTTGCTTGGATACTTAAATTAAGGGGAATTCTTCTTCTGCTAAATCAAAGAAGGAAATCTGCAAAGGCTGACCTTGCCCCAGATGGGACTCTTTTGAAATCCTTAAAGGACAAAATGAACACGCTAAAGTTGACATTTGGATCACAACATCTGTCTGTGGAGGACATTAGAGAAGCTGAAAGGTCAATACTTCACTCTGAGCAAAGACGTCACTTCTCTCAGGAACTTGCACTTTTGGAGAAGGGAAGGCAAGTAAGAGCAAGCAGCTCTATCAGGAAGCTGGACCCAATCTTAGTTGAAGGCGTGCTAAGAGTGGGAGGACGAATAAGCAAATCAGCAATGCCAATGGATCTGAAGAACCCCATTATCCTGCCCAGAGACTCTACTGTATCCAAACTGATCCTGGGCCACATCCATCAGCAGATTGGACACTCGGGGAGAAGCCACATGCTCTCAAGACTGAATCAAAGATTCTGGTTGCCTCGTGCTAACTCGGCAGCCAGAAAGATAACCAGAGCCTGTGTTCCGTTCTAAAAGAACAGAGATTGGATGATGAGACTCTACAGACAGCTTTGTGCGAAGTTGAGAGCATCATGAATGACAGACCATTGACTACAGTTTCAAGTGACCCAAACGATCTCGAACCCCTCACGCCAAATCACCTCCTTCTGCTAAAGACAAAACCAATTATGCCACCTGGACTCTTTCACAAGGAGGACTTGTACTCACGGAGGAGATGGAGACAGGCACAATACCTCGCAGATCTCTTCTGGAGGAGATGGATAAGAGAATATCTCCCAACCATGCAACAGCGAGTCAAATGGCACAACCCCAAACGGAACCTTCGCCCCAATGATCTCGTCGTCATCGTGGATAACACGGCACCAAGAAATTCCTGGCAACTGGGCCGGGTGATAAAGACACTGTCAGGGTCCAAAGGGCTTGTCCGAAGTGTCTTGGTGAAAACCAAGGGTAGCACCTTACAGCGACCAATAGACCTATCGCTAAACCACGCCCCAAATAGAATTTGTCCAATCATATCACAGCAAAAATCCCTCCTGGCAGAAAACTCGGACATCACCAGAAAAGCCGTTTGTGGGGCGCATCAAACCAAAACCAGACGTCTGTGATCGAAACCACTGTGAAGAGTTCAGTTTCTATGTTTATTATCTAGCTAATATCTGATGGTGAAACGCTGTGCGTGGGGTACCTGTAATTCGGACACCAGGTACCCTAAAAGACTGGATGGAGGATTATATTTCGTACCTTTTCCGAAGCCCAAAAGAAAACTCAACAAATGCAAGCGGTGGATTATGCTGTGTCGTCAACCACATAGCACATACACAACTGAATGTGAAGACAATTACCAAGGACACTTATTATTGCTCAAAGGTAAGGTCAATTCATAAAGACATAATATTTGACGGCATGTATTAGAAACGTAGACCAAACTATTAGTTTGCTAACGATTGACTTTGACTGCCAACTAGCTAGCGTATATCCAGCCCAGCTAACTAACGTTAGCTGCCAACTTGTTAGCCAGCTAACTAGCTACAGTGTTATCAACATCAACGTTTTCTGTCTGACTTTTCGTCCTCGCTAGTTAGCTGGTGTTTTTAGCTAACTGTCTTTTCACCTCAAAGCACTTCAGAGATGGGAAGCCAACTCTGGAATATCCAGATCCCATCCGGGCTCTCGTGTGTGCTGCTCCGAAAAGACACAGACCCTCAACCAAAAAAAGGTAACGTAACAGTCAGCCAGGTGCATAACAGTGAACATGATGACCAACAAGGACAGTTATAGTTATAGATTTAATGTAGTGACCACCACTGCTAACATTGACTTGAACTCCCCCCGCGGCCATTGTCAACAGTCATTCACGGTCGGCTTTGTTTGTCCGAGTTTTCAAAGGGGGCGTGGCTTAGCGATAGGTCTATTGACAAGCTCTGTCTGCTCCTGGAAGCAGTTGATTGACAAGGTGTCATGTGCTAGTAACCTCTGACACCCAGTATCACACACACACATGCCCCCCCCTTTTCCTCTTGAACTCATGCAAACACACCTAACACAAACATTGGACTATGAACTATGACAATGATTGTATATTGGTGACAGTTACATTTTGAGTAACTGCTTGTTTTGGCTCTATTATAATGTATTAATTGTTTTGCTACTGCGTCAACAATTAGGGGCCGGTGTGTTAGAGCCACAACGTTATTATTTCGATTCATAATTTGATAAATGATTTAATGATGGAAAATGATTTATATTGCCATGGTGAATATGTTTTGAGGAAATGATTGTTAATTTTATATCGTAAATATGATCTGTGTCCTTGTACCTTCCGGTGTGTATTTAAGTGAGGTAATTGAGGACAGCCGGCGTGCTCGGAGACCTGATGAGACGGGGAGCGGAACAGTTTTTCCACCGCAAATTGTAAACAGAGATTAGTGTTGCAAATTGGACTGCAAAGTATAGTTTATATAGGAAAGCATACCGCCGAAATATTGATTTAGATTTGTTATTTTGAGACTATTTAAGTCAATACTTTTTTGTTAATAAATTACATTTTTTGACTGAAAAGCTTCGGCTGCTTATTGTCTTGGATTGCGTGTCGTCAGCCCCGCTCTATAGTGGCAAAAGGAAACCTTGGATGCCATTACAAAACCAGTGTAAAACATGTTAGGATGAACATTTATAGGCAGTCTCTGACTCTGGAACCCGAGCTGATGAACCTCGGATCAGGTTCAGGACCACCTGAAGCCGACTGGAGGTTCTACTGAAGAACTGGAGCTTTAATGAGTCTTTGATACAGAACCACAGCTCAGATACAACACAGATATACCCAGTGGCGTTTTTATATGTACTAAAGTGGTGGGGCACATCAAACTTAGATGTCTATAAGCTTCTGCAGTGAGGTTCATGGCTGCTGAGGCTCTGACTCTTCAGGTTTACAAATATTATATTTTGACCTAAATCAAAATATAATATTATTTTCAAAAGCCTCTTTAGTCTGATGCTTCAATTAATTTTAAACAGACAGTTCAACAAAAGGATACCCAAAAAATGTAATTGTATCATTTAAATATTGAATTGTTCTCTCTTAGTAAGATCCCATTTTCAATAACATTGCAGTCTTACCTTGACATGAAGATGAAGTCCATTTGCCTATCCTTCTGGACAAAAATCTCTATTACTTTTTTGTAAAAGTCCTCCTTATGTTCTTGTAGTTTCAAAAGTCTATCATAAATCTAATCTAATCAATAGATTTATGATTAGAAAAGTATAAAAGTAGGGTAGACATGTGGATATTATCCGGCTGAACAAAACGTGCATTTATCTTTAACAGCTACGTTTCCCACAGATCTTACTTTGAGCTATTTTCTAAAATCCTATGGAGAAATCTCATTGCTTTTTTGTGGAGGGAAGCCATGCGCAGCTTACTTCCGGGTTTTAGGACGCGTCTCTCGTCTCCTCTTCACACACCACACTTTTCGCGGCACACGTACTTACAGCCAATCAGCTCTGAATGATGTGAGATGACGTATGGTGGGGATGGTAGCTCTATGCCCCTATGGTCATTATTTGTTTGCCACACACATTAAATAGGAAAATATTCTGAGCATGCGCAGTGTAGTTTTTACAGTCACCGTTCACTTAGACAGTGAGAGGGAGGGGCAGGATCGGGTTTTGTCCCACATGGCTCAAACAGCTCAATAGGCACACACTGTAGACACTAACTAGAAGAACACAGACTAAAACAGCAATGAGACGAATCAGATGATTAAACATGATCTTAAAATATATTTTATATATGTTTTAATTTATTTTTTGCATTTTGTTGTAATCATTATTTGTAATACTTTCTACTGACACTAGGTGGGGCTGTGCCCCACCTGCTCCTAATGACCAGTCGCCACTGGATATACCCAGTGCTACGGGAAGGAGGAGGCTCAGTACTCTGAACAGATCAGTCTGTCTGAAGTACAAGATCTGAGTACTTTATTCTGATCACCAGAACCGCCTTCTTGCACCTTTAATACAGAGCCGGTCTCTGCCCATCGCTCCGGGTCAGAACCCTTAGTCCCTCAGCTGTCTCAAGAACAAAGAGAACCAGAAAGAGAACAGAGACTGAAGGTCGGCTGTAAGAACAGAGTGAACAGACTCACTGTGGAGCAGGAAGAGACCCGAGAGAGGAGGAGGTCCCGCTGATCTGAAGACCTGATGGTGTTAAACCAGTGAAGCGCTGCAGGTAACAGGTGTTAACATGTACATACAGGTAGTAACAGGTGTTTACAGCAGAGACAGAGAGAGTCACCTGATCCCTCCTCAGAGACAGGGAACTGGTTTGAGATCCATGTCAACAACAACTTGTGTTAGACCAGGAAACATTCATATGACATTACTGACATATTACAGTAAGTAAGGATTATAAATTACTAACATATGTTGGTCAGAAGAATAAAATATATGAAATAATTTCTGATTATTATTTTTATTATTTATTTGTGTTTCCTATTTGCTATCATTGTATTATTGTAACAATGTAATGCCCCCTCTTTGGGACTAATGAAGGTTCTGGTTCTGGTTCTGGTTCTGATTCTGATTCAGATTGTTGTTGTTGGTTTTATTGTCAGATATCTTTACATTTATGTGTTTGTATGTTGATGTATTTGAATAACTCCTGGTTTAACCTCCGTCCAGCTGGGGGCGCTCCAGCCAGTCTAAGCGGATCATGAACCGGATCAACAACATGAACCGGATCATCAACACTGGAGCTCCGGTTCTCCGCCGACATGTCCCCCTGCTCTCTGCCCGCTCACAGAGCTCTCCTCTCGGCCGTGTGTCTGCTGCTGCCCCCCCCTCTCCCTCTCCCTCCCGGAGGTCCCTCACATTGCCCGGTTCTTCGGCACCAAGACCCGGTATGAGGAGGTGAACCGGGCTCTGCTGCTGGACCCGCTGTGGGTGAACCGGTCCGTGCTGAGACCCCCTCCCGGAGAGAGCTGCTCCCCGGTGCACCTCACCGCCCTGATCCGCCACGGGAGCCGGTTCCCCACCGTGAAGAACATCCAGAGGATCCGGAGGCTCAGCGAGCTGGTGGCGACCGGAGGACGGACCGGAGGGGGGGCCGCAGGGGGGGGAGCGACCGGAGGAACGACCGGAGGGGCGACCGGGGACTGGCTGCGGGAGATCCGGAGCTGGGAGAACTGGTACACGGAGGACATGGACGGTGAGACCCGGAGCAGGGGGGCAGAGAGGGACTAACATATAGCTGTGAAAATGCTTTCATGGTAATGAAAATAATGATATTGTATTTCTAAATGTTTACACAAAAACAATAATTATATTACTGGAAGAATTTGTATTTATAAATTATAACTGAAAATAATTACCATATATTACTGTTTAAACAGCTGACATATTAAAAAAGATATAACAGATAACATTGATATGACTGAAAATACTTGTACCTGTACACCTGCCAGTGCGCGCATGCGCACTTGTGGCATTGTTTGGGATTACCTAATTTAAGATAGCGTCCACCCAGTAAAAAAATCCCCACTACACCTCTGGTTATATCTGTATTAATGATATATATATATATATATATATATATATATATATATATATATATATAGAGCCAGTTGAGGTGGTTCGGGCACATAGTAAGGATGCCACCTGGGCGCCTCCCTAGGGAGGTGTTCCAGGCACGTCCAGCTGGGAGGAGACCAAGGGGTAGACCTAGGACCAGGTGGAGGGATTATATCTCTTCGCTAGCCTGGGAGCGCCTTGGGGTCAGAATGATCACAAGAACGGTGAGCAAAGATCCCAGAACCACACGGGGGGACCTAGTCAATGACCTGCAGAGAGCTGGGACCAAAGTAACAAAGGCTACCATCAGTAACACACTACGCCGCCAGGGACTCAAACCCTGCAGTGCCAGACGTGTCCCCCTGCTTAAGCCAGTACATGTCCAGGCCCGTCTGAAGTGTGCTAGAGAGCATTTAGATGATCCAGAAGAGGATTGGGAGAATGTCATATGGTCAGATGAAACCAAAATAGAACCTTTTGGTAAAAACTCAACTAGACGTGTTTGGAGGAGAAAGAATGCTGAGTTGCATCCAAAGAACACCTACTGTGAAACATGGGGGTGGGAACATCATGCTTTGGGGCTGTGTTTCTGCAAAGGGACCAGGACCACTGATCCGTGTAAAGGAAAGAATGAATGGGGCCATGTATCGTGAGATTTTGAGTGACAACCTCCTTCCATCAGAAAGGGCATTGAAGATGAAACGTGGCTGGGTCTTTCAGCATGACAATGATCCCAAACACACCGCCCGGGCAACGAAGGAGTGGCTTCGTAAGAAGCATTTCAAGGTCCTGGAGTGGCCTAGCCAGTCTCCAGATCTCAACCCCATAGAAAATCTTTGGAGGGAGTTGAAAGTCTGTGTTGCCCAGCGACAGCCCCAAAGCATCACTGCTCTAGAGGAGATCTGCACGGAGGAATGGGCCAACATACCAGCAACAGTGTGTGAACACCTTGTGAAGACTTACAGGAAACCTTTGACCTCTGTCATTGCCAACAAAGGGTTTATAACAAAGTATTGAGATGAACTTTTGTTATTGATCAAATACTTATTTTCCACCATCATTTGCAAATAAATTCATTAAAAATCCTACGATGTGATTTCCTGGATTCTTTCCCCCATCCTGTCTCTCATAGTTGAGGTGTAGCTAGGATGAACATTACAGGCCTCTCATCTTTTTAAGTGGGAGAACTTGCACACTTGGTGGCTGACTAAATACTTTGTTGCCCCACTGTACCTCTCTCTCTTCTCAGGGCAGCTGGTGGATAAGGGCCGGCAGGACCTCCGGCTCCTCGCCCAGCGGCTCCAGAAGCTGTTCCCCTCTCTTCTGTCGGAGCAGAGCAGCTTCAGCCTGAAGACCAGCTCCAAACACCGCTGTGTGAGCAGCATGGAGGCCTTCAGGGAGGGGCTGCAGGGTACACACACACACACACACACACACACACACACACACACACACACACACACACACACACACACACACACACACAAAAGTCAGAATGTTTAGATTTTCCCCTCAGAAATAGATTTTTTTAAAGACAACAACAAACATCAACACATTTCCACATGCACCCCTCCCCCGGTCCCAAACAGACCTGAACAATATGTGCAAGGAGGTGACATCTCTGGAGTACAAAACAGAAAAGAGACGGTAGCAGTGTTATTAGTAATAATACAAATCATAATCATAAATAGACAGTACATTCAGAAATAGTACACCATCATCATGACTTAAGCTTCTTAAAGTGTTTTACCTTATTGAACAAAGTACTCGAGCCACAGACTGAGTGTAAGGCATGACATTAGGTCATTTAGCGGCTGAGCATGTTCACCTGTCACTGCCAGCAGGGAGGCCAGTGAGGGCCCGGGTGTCTCGTCCTCTCCAGTGAGGGCCTGGGTGTCTCGTCCTCTCCAGTGAGGGCCTGGGTGTCTCGTCCTCTCCAGTGAGGGCCTGGGTGTCTCCTCCTCTCCAGTGAGGGCCTGAGTGTCTCGTCCTCTCCAGTGAGGGCCTGGGTGTCTCGTCCTCTCCAGTGAGGGCCCGGGTGTCTCGTCCTCTCCAGTGAGGGCCCGGGTGTCTCGTCCTCTCCAGTGAGGGCCCGGGTGTCTCGTCCTCTCCAGTGAGGGCCCGGGTGTCTCGTCCTCTCCAGTGAGGGCCTGGGTGTCTCGTCCTCTCCAGTGAGGGCCTGGGTGTCTCGTCCTCTCCAGTGAGGGCCAGGGTGTCTCGTCCTCTCCAGTGAGGGCCTGGGTGTCTCGTCCTCTCCAGTGAGGGCCCGAGTGTCTCGTCCTCTCCAGTGAGGGCCCGGGTGTCTCGTCCTCTCCAGTGAGGGCCCGGGTGTCTCCTCCTCTCCAGTGAGGGCCCGGGTGTCTCGTCCTCTCCAGTGAGGGCCTGAGTGTCTCGTCCTCTCCAGTGAGGGCCCGGGTGTCTCGTCCTCTCCAGTGAGGGCCCGAGTGTCTCGTCCTCTCCAGTGAGGGCCTGAGTGTCTCCTCCTCTCCAGTGAGGGCCCGGGTGTCTCGTCCTCTCCAGTGAGGGCCCGAGTGTCTCGTCCTCTCCAGTGAGGGCCCGGGTGTCTCGTCCTCTCCAGTGAGGGCCTGAGTGTCTCGTCCTCTCCAGTGAGGGGCCCGGGTGTCTCCTCCTCTCCAGTGAGGGCCCGGGGTGTCTCGTCCTCTCCAGTGAGGGCCCGAGTGTCTCGTCCTCTCCAGTGAGGGCCCGGGTGTCTCGTCCTCTCCAGTGAGGGCCCGGGTGTCTCGTCCTCTCCAGTGAGGGCCTGGGTGTCTTGTCCTCTCCAGTGAGGGCCTGGGTGTCTCGTCCTCTCCAGTGAGGGCCCGGGTGTCTCGTCCTCTCCAGTGAGGGCCCGGGTGTCTCGTCCTCTCCAGTGAGGGCCCGGGTGTCTCGTCCTCTCCAGTGAGGGCCCGGGTGTCTCGTCCTCTCCAGTGAGGGCCCGGGTGTCTCGTCCTCTCCAGTGAGGGCCCGGTGTGTCCTCGTCCTCTCCAGCGAGGGCCCGGGTGTCTCGTCCTCTCCAGTGAGGGCCCGGGTGTCTCGTCCTCTCCAGTGAGGGCCCGGGTGTCTCGTCCTCTCCAGCGAGGGCCCGGGTGTCTCGTCCTCTCCAGCGAGGGCCCGGGTGTCTCGTCCTCTCCAGCGAGGGCCCGGGTGTCTCGTCCTCTCCAGCGAGGGGCCCGGGTGTCCTCGTCCTCTCCAGCGAGGGCCCGGGTGTCTCGTCTCTCCAGCGAGGGCCCGGGTGTCTCGTCCTCTCCAGCGAGGGCCCCGGGTGTCTCGTCCTCTCCAGCGAGGGCCCGGGTGTCTCGTCCTCTCCAGCGAGGGCCCGGGTGTCTCGTCCTCTCCAGCGAGGGCCCGGGTGTCTCGTCCTCTCCAGCGAGGGCCTGGGTGTCTCCTCCTCTCCAGCGAGGGCCTGGGTGTCTCGTCCTCCTCCAGCGAGGGCCCGGGTGTCTCGTCCTCTCCAGTGAGGGCCCGGGTGTCTCCTCCTCTCCAGTGAGGGCCTGAGTGTCTCGTCCTCTCCAGTGAGGGCCTGGGTGTCTCGTCCTCTCCAGTGAGGGCCCGGGTGTCTCGTCCTCTCCAGTGAGGGCCCGGGTGTCTCGTCCTCTCCAGTGAGGGCCCGGGTGTCTCGTCCTCTCCAGTGAGGGCCCGGGTGTCTCGTCCTCTCCAGTGAGGGCCTGGGTGTCTCGTCCTCTCCAGTGAGGGCCTGGGTGTCTCGTCCTCTCCAGTGAGGGCCAGGGTGTCTCGTCCTCTCCAGTGAGGGCCTGGGTGTCTCGTCCTCTCCAGTGAGGGCCCGAGTGTCTCGTCCTCTCCAGTGAGGGCCCGGGTGTCTCGTCCTCTCCAGCGAGGGCCCGGGTGTCTCCTCCTCTCCAGTGAGGGCCCGGGTGTCTCGTCCTCCTCCAGTGAGGGCCTGAGTGGTCTCGTCCTCTCCAGTGAGGGCCCGGGTGTCTCGTCCTCTCCAGTGAGGGCCCGAGTGTCTCGTCCTCTCCAGTGAGGGCCTGAGTGTCTCCTCCTCTCCAGTGAGGGCCCGGGTGTCTCGTCCTCTCCAGTGAGGGCCCGAGTGTCTCGTCCTCTCCAGTGAGGGCCCGGGTGTCTCGTCCTCTCCAGTGAGGGCCTGAGTGTCTCGTCCTCTCCAGTGAGGGCCCGGGTGTCTCCTCCTCTCCAGTGAGGGCCCGGGTGTCTCGTCCTCTCCAGTGAGGGCCCGAGTGTCTCGTCCTCTCCAGTGAGGGCCCGGGTGTCTCGTCCTCTCCAGTGAGGGCCCGGGTGTCTCGTCCTCTCCAGTGAGGGCCTGAGTGTCTTGTCCTCTCCAGTGAGGGCCTGGGTGTCTCGTCCTCTCCAGTGAGGGCCCGGGTGTCTCGTCCTCTCCAGTGAGGGCCCGGGTGTCTCGTCCTCTCCAGTGAGGGCCCGGGTGTCTCGTCCTCTCCAGTGAGGGCCCGGGTGTCTCGTCCTCTCCAGTGAGGGCCCGGGTGTCTCGTCCTCTCCAGTGAGGGCCCGAGTGTCTCGTCCTCTCCAGTGAGGGCCCGAGTGTCTCGTCCTCTCCAGTGAGGGCCCGGGTGTCTCGTCCTCTCCAGTGAGGGCCCGGGTGTCTCGTCCTCATCCAGCGAGGGCCCGGGTGTCTCGTCCTCTCCAGCGAGGGCCCGGGTGTCTCGTCCTCTCCAGCGAGGGCCCGGGTGTCTCGTCCTCTCCAGCGAGGGCCCGGGTGTCTCGTCCTCTCCAGCGAGGGCCCGGGTGTCTCGTCCTCTCCAGCGAGGGCCCGGGTGTCTCTCCTCTCCAGCGAGGGCCCGGGTTCTCGTCCTCTCCAGCGAGGGCCCGGGTGTCTCGTCCTCTCCAGCGAGGGCCCGGTGTCTCGTCCTCTCCAGCGAGGGCCTGGGTGTCTCGTCCTCTCCAGCGAGGGCCTGGGTGTCTCGTCCTCTCCAGCGAGGGCCCTGGGTGTCCTCGTCCTCTCCAGCGAGGGCCCGGGTGTCTCGTCCTCTCCAGCGAGGGCCCTGTCTCGTCCCTCTCCAGCGAGGGACCCGGGTGTCCTCGTTCCTCCTCCAGCGAGGGCCCGGGTGTCTCCTCCTCTCCAGCGAGGGCCTGGGTGTCTCGTCCTCTCCAGCGAGGGCCCGGGTGTCTCGTCCTCTTCCAGCGAGGGCCCGGGTGTCTCGTCCTCTTCCAGTGAGGGCCCGGGTGTCTCGTCCTCTCCAGCGAGGGCCCGGGTGTCTCGTCCTCTCCAGCGAGGGCCCGGGTGATCCGTCGTCCTCTCCAGCGAGGGCCCGGGTGTCTCGTCCTCTCCAGCGAGGGCCCGGGTGTCTCGTCCTCTCCAGCGAGGGGCCCGGGTGTCTCGTCCTCTCCAGTGAGGGCCCGGTGTCTCGTCCTCTCCAGTGAGGCCCGGGTGTCTCGTCCTCTCCAGTGAGGGCCCGGGTGTCTCGTCCTCTCCAGTGAGGGGTTGGAGTCATGGGCGTGTGTCAGCCAGAGTGCAGCTAGAGGGTTGAGGGGAGGATGTTGGGAAAAATGTCAGAATTTTGAGAACAAAATGATCTTCTAGCCAATAGGAGCGCAGTGTTCCTGACCCTCTCTCTCCCCCTGCAGTCGGGCGGTTATCTCACTCCGTCGACGACGAGCTGCTTCGGTTCTTCGAGCGTTGCCGTGGTTACGTGGAGGGTGTGGAGAAGAACCGGACGGCGCTGGTGGAGGTTCATCGGTTCAAAAAGGGGGGCGAGATGGAGGGGGTCCGGGGGAGGGTCGCTATGAAGCTGGGGCTCCCCCCCCACCTCCTCACACCAGGTACACACACACACACACACACACACACACACACACACACCACACACACACACACACACCACACACACACACACCTCCTCTGTGTGTGTTTGATGAAGTTTGTCCCTCCTGGTCTCCCGTAGATCTGGTAGAAGCCGCCTTCTTCTTGTGTTCTTACGAACTCTCCATCCGGTCCCTGAACTCACCGTGGTGCTTCCTGTTCACTGAGGAGGATGCCAGGGTAAACACACACACATACACACACACACACACACACACACACACACACACACACAGTAATAATGATGTCATTATAACACCTGTCCAGGTGTTGGAGTATAAGTCAGACCTAAAGCAGTTCTGGAAGCGTTTCCACGGTCATGTGATCAGCGGTGTGTCCAGCTGTCCGTTATTCCACCACGTCTTCAGAACGCTGGACAAAGCAGGACGCCCACGCAGGTACACACTCACACACACACACACTCACACCACACACACACACACACACACACACACACACACACAAACACACAAGAGTCCTGCACGGGTCTGATTTTCAAGACCCGCTCCCGTCCCGCACCCGCGACGTGCAATACCGAACCCGACCCGACCCGTCGGCACAAGATCCGCAACCCGACCCGAACCCGCATATATGAGCAGTGAAAACGTGCAATTATTAACACACGCAGTTGCATATTTGTCTCAAAGAGCGTGGGATGTTGGTTCTTTCCTCATCTAGGAACCAGAAGCCTCCAGACGCTGGATTTTGTTCTTGAAGAAGTGTTATTGAAAATGCTGTATTCTCCGCTAGAGAGCTTCAGCTCAGCCATTTCCAATGTGGCGCTCAGCAGCAGACTGATGCGCTGCAGAGGTTACGATTATGCGCGGTCCCGCGGGGGAGAGGTCTGAGGATTTAAACATTAAACTAAATTATTATTATTTTAATATATTTATTATGCAACACCCGCGACCCGACCCGCATCATCTTTGTTTTACCCAGAACCGAACCCGGAAAAAAGCGTTTGAAAATATACCACCCGCGAATCACCTTTTTTGCGGGTCACCCGTCGGGTACCCGCCCCGATGCAGGACTCTGACACACACACACTCAGACTCAGTGTTTGAATTACCTTTATTGCCCCTCAGAGCGACGGACGCCCCCCCCGCCCTGACGGCCTCGGTGCTGCTGGGTCACGCCGAGACGCTGCTGCCCCTCCTCTCTCTGCTGGGGCTCTACAGGGACCCCCACCCCCCCACTGCTGACAACTACCCGCAGCAGCACGGTAACACACACACACTCACACACTCACTCACTCATTCTCTCTCTCACACACACACACACACACACACACACACACACACACACACATTGAAGTGTTAATGATGTAATGTTTGTTGGTAACCCCGCAGGTCGTACTTTCCGCTCCGGGCTGATCGTCCCGTACGCAGCCAACCTGCTCTTCGTCCTCTTCGACTGTCAGCGCGGCCCTCGTCTCCAGCTGCTGCTCAACGAGAAGCCGGTTCGATTCCCCGGTCTGCCCCACGACGACGTGCCGCTGTACAGGGACGTCCGCGCCGCGTACCGCCCCCTGCTGGACGGCTGCGACTCTGCACGCGAGTGTGAGGGCCGGGGGGGACGCGCGCCCAACACAGAGCTCTGATTGGACAGGAGGAGGAGGCATCTGACCAATGACATCATGAGGTTCTTAACTAACGTCTGTGAAATCTCCAAATACCAAGAAAACACGTTCGGATCAATAACACGGGTCACATGACCTGCTTCAAACCATACATGTAGAATTTCATTTTTCCTGAAGGAAGCTTTTATCCCACGTGAGGCGTTCAAGGACCGTCTGAAAGTAGGAAATCCCCAAATAAGTTGTGTTTCCAGAAAAGTAGTTGGATAAAAATGGAATAATATTGTGATTTTAAGGATCCACCTGACCAACGACATCACGAGGTTCTTTATTAACCTGTGAAATCTCCAAATACCAAGAAAACACGTTCGGTTCATGTTGAATAACACGGGTCACATGACCTGCGTCACATGTACAATACGGGGTTAAATATGTACGATAAGACTCTGCAGGGTTTATCTTCGTCTGCTTTAACTGGTTTCGGTTCAATGAAAGAAGCTTTTTTAAATGAAAGCTGTTCTAGCGGTTTCTAACGCAGGCTTCTGATTGGCTGATATTTGCCCAGATGACAGAGACCTGCTCTCTGATTGGCTGGTTTGAGGAGAGGAGGACATCTGGATGTGTCTCCTCACTGTCTTCTCTCTCCAGATGGACTCACATCCAGCTCTTCTGCTGGTCATTAAATAGAGGAGATCAACAGAAACGTCACTTTTTAAACATTGAAAGCACAAAAAAACTCTTTAAAAGCAGTTTTTAAAGAGAAAGAGAATCAGGAAGTGACGTTTAAAGGTTATCCTCTGCAGGTTGTATGATGCAGGCGCTTCAGGTTATATTCTTATTTATTCAGGAGTAAAGGATCATGGGATGTATTTGTATTGATCTTTCTTTAACTTCATGTTTTATTGATCTTTCTTTAACTTCATGTTTTATTGATCTTTCTTTAACTTCAGGTTTTATTGATCTTTCTTTAACTTCATGTTTTATTGCCAAATGTTTGAATCTAAGCTTTAATTAAAACATCTCAGAAATAAAACAAACTGTCGTCTTTTCCTGTTTCAGAAATAACATGAAACTTCCTTTCAGTTAAAGTTAAAGGTCATCTTTCGTGCTATTTTAAGGCAATAGGCGTGTGGCGCAGTGGGTAATGCGTTGGTGTTGGGATCAGGGAGCACAGGTTCAAACCCCACTGCAGTCAGCATGTTGTGTCCCTGAGACGCTTCACCCCAAAGTGCTCCTGAGGGGATTGTCCTCAGTGTCGAGTCTGTGAGTCTCTTTGGAGAACAGCGTCTAACAAGTGAGATGTGATTTAGCATCGAGCTCAGATATATGAAAAACATGTCTGAAGTGTTTTGCTCCAAACACCAAACAGATCATTCTAGCCACGCCTCATATCCTTCTGTTTCACTTCCTGTTTCTAAAGTGCTGATTTGGGTATAAAGCTTTAAAGAGGAGGGTCTGAGCTCATGCGGGACCCGGCAGCTACTGTCTAAACTAAATGCTGCCGTGATGAAACGCCATATCATGGATTATCAAGGATTCTCTCTGAAACAGTCTGGAGCTCAAAGGCTTTCTCTCTTGCCGGTTACACCACAAGGTGAGTTCCTTTCTACTTCCTGCTTCTTCACACACATGCTCTCCAGTACAGGTTAGCTCTGAGTGTTAGCATGCTAATGTAAACACCGACCATATTACGTCCAAAACCAGTCAGGCATTGTTTCTGATAGCAACTTTCTGATTGGGCCGTGGGTCCACATTTCAGATATTACGTCATATCGGACGCAAATCTGGATCAGCTCCGTTGTTCCCCGTTTTTAGAGATTTGGGTACAGAGGAAAAGAGAGAGGGATTTATTTCCTGATGCTGCGTGAGTTCCCCGACGCAGCGGGGACACACCGGGGACGCACCGGGGACGCACCGGAGACGCAGCGGGGACGCACCGGAGACGCAGCGGGGACACATGGTGATGTAGAGAAGACATCACAAAGTGCATGATAGGTCCCCTTTAAGAACTTTCTATCAGAACACGAGTCAAGAATATGCAAAATACATGTTATTGATTCAGTGAACTGAGAGTTAAAGGGTTAAAACGAGAGACAACCTTCCACATATTCCCAATTGAAATCTTTATAAACAACAACAACAGGTAAACACTTGTTTGTTTCCACGTCTTTATTCCATCGTCCAGACATCACACCTTCACTAAGAACTACAATGTACAAACAATCTCAACCTTTGTTTACAAACCTGACGCCGAGGTTTAGAGTCAACAAGTCAACAAGATCCATGTAAACAAACACCAGTGAGTGCTGACCGACCCAGAGCTCAGTTTATAAACTTAATGAGAAAGTACACTTTGTTTACATCATAATAACATCCCAGAATGCACCTTGTTGTTGTATTTATGTGTAAATAAAGGTTTGTTAGAAACTAAAGAAACCCCAAAGAGTCAGAAATAATAATTAGGGTTTAAATCTTATCTTTAAATCAGTGTTAAAGAAAATAAAGAGATCATTCAAATAAATAATCTATCCTCATTTTTTATTTGACTCCATTTTGTTTCAGAACGTTCTACTCATTTAATAAATAATGACATTGGATTATCTTTCCACGGCTGCTGAGGCTCATGGGTAACGTAGTTCTCAGAGCCAATACTACAACTTTATTTATTTGTGAGTTTATTCAAAATGATTTTCTCAGAGCAGCTTTTCTGCTTCAGAGACAATAAAACAGATGGCACATGTTCAACACCTCAGAGAGGGTGTGTGTGTGTGTGTGTGAGTGAGTGAGTGTGAGTGTGTGAGTGTGAGTGTGAGTGAGAGTGTGAGTGTGAGTGTGAGTGTGTGAGTGTGAGTGAGAGTGAGAGTGTGAGTGTGTGTTCAGTCCAGAGCAGCGTGCAGCAGCGCTCCATGCCCTCCCGCCATCTTTGATTTCTTCATCTTCCCGATGGCTTTCTGAAGGTCGTCCTGATGGATCGGACGAATACAGTCTGAGTCACTGAGGGGAGAGATAGAGACAGGTGAGAGACAGACAGGTGAGAGAGAGACAGGTGAGAGAGAGATAGGTGAGAGAGAGACAGGTGAGAGAGAGACAGGTGAGAGAGAGACAGGTGAGAGACAGACAGGTGGAGAGAGAGACAGGTGAGAGAGGAGAGACAGACAGGTGAGAGAGAGACAGGTGAGAGACAGGTGAGAGACAGACAGGTGAGAGACAGACAGTGAGAGAGAGACAGGTGAGAGAGAGACAGGTGAGAGAGAGACAGGTGAGAGACAGACAGGTGAGAGACAGACAGGTGAGAGAGAGACAGGTGAGAGAGAGACAGGTGAGAGACAGACAGGTGAGAGAGAGACAGGTGAGAGACAGACAGGTGAGAGACAGACAGGTGAGAGAGAGACAGGTGAGAGAGAGACAGGTGAGAGACAGAGAGGTGAGTGACAGGTGAGAGACAGAGAGGTGAGTGACAGGTGAGAGATAGACAGGTGAGAGAGAGACAGGTGAGAGACAGAGACAGACAGGTGAGAGAGAGACAGGTGAGAGAGAGACAGAGACAGACAGGTGAGAGAGAGACAGGTGAGAGAGAGACAGGTGAGAGACAGAGACAGACAGGTGAGAGAGAGACAGGTGAGAGAGAGACAGGTGAGAGAGAGACAGGTGAGAGACAGAGAGGACAGGTGAGAGAGAGGACAGGTGAGAGAGAGACAGGTGAGAGAGAGACAGGTGAGAGAGAGACAGGTGAGAGACAGACAGGTGAGAGAGACAGGTGAGAGACAGAGACAGACAGGTGAGAGAGACAGGTGAGAGACAGAGACAGACAGGTGAGAGAGACAGGTGAGAGACAGAGACAGACAGGTGAGAGAGAGACAGGTGAGAGAGAGACAGGTGAGGGACAGAGACAGACAGGTGAGAGAGACAGGTGAGAGACAGAGACAGACAGGTGAGAGAGAGACAGGTGAGAGAGAGACAGGTGAGGGACAGACAGGTGAGAGAGAGACAGAGACAGAACAGGTGAGAGAGAGACAGGTGAGAGAGAGACAGGTGATACAGCCTGAGTCACTGAGGGTCAGAA
>NW_022990171.1:35000-36905 GCF_902827175.1 Gymnodraco acuticeps
GATCTCTGTGTGTGTGTGTGTGTGTGTGTGTGTGTGTGTGATCTCTGTGTGTGTGTGTGTGTGTGTGTGTGTGTGTGTGTGTGTGTGATCTCTGTCTGTGTGTGTGTGTGTGTGTGTGTGTGTGTGTGTGTGTGTGTGTGT
The DNA here is from genome assembly GCF_902827175.1 of Gymnodraco acuticeps. Classification (NCBI taxonomy): domain Eukaryota; kingdom Metazoa; phylum Chordata; class Actinopteri; order Perciformes; family Bathydraconidae; genus Gymnodraco; species Gymnodraco acuticeps. The sequence continues at coordinate 35,142 of NW_022990171.1, forward strand.
GTGTGTGTGTGTGTGTGTGTGTGTGTGTGTGTGTGTGTGTGTGTGTGTGTGTGTGTGTGTCTCACCGATCTCGTCCACGAAGATGATGGAGGGCTGCAGTTTGATGGCCAGAGAGAAGACGGCGGCGGCCAGCTTCTGAGACTCTCCGTACCACTTGTCTGTCAGGGTGCTGGGCTGCAGGTTGATGAACCGAAACCCCGCCTCCTTCGCCGTCGCCTTGGCGATCAGCGTCTTCCCGCAGCCGGGGGGCCCGTACAGCAACACGCCTGTTACCATGACGACAAGCAGGTTCAGAACATGATCCCTTACCTCCTAGCACACTTGTTCCCTGACTGCTTCTTTATACACTGCTGCAGCACCTCTGTTCACCCTCTGCTCTGTTGTGATTGGTCAACAGCTTACAGATGTCCCGCCCCTTAGCCTATCACGTACAATGTGTTGGAGCTCTAGCCAATAGGAGCGCAGTGTTTACCTTTAGGAGGCTGCAGCAGTCTGGAGCCCAGGAACAGGTGTCTCTTCTGGACCGGTAGGATCACCGTCTCCTTCAACTCAGTGATCACCTCGTCCAGACCAGCTATGTCCCTCCAGGTGATCTACACACACACACACACACACACACACACACACACACACACACACACACACACACACACACACACACACACACACACACACACACAACACACACACACACACACACACACACACACACACACACACACACACCACACACACACACACACACACACACACACACACACACACACACACACACACACACACACACACACACACACACACAGGTGTCTCTCTGTTCCCTCTGAAGCCGTTTGAACTGAACCAATGAAGGTACAGAAGGTTACCTGCATGCTGAGCGGGTCGACCAGGTGAGCTGCGATGCTCATCTCGTACTCTGACAGCTTCACGTTCTTCACTCCGATCTGACGCATCAACTTCTCCGCCTGGAAACAACAACACAGAGTCAGTGGAGAATTCCTGTCTGTACTGTACTCAAGTACATGTCTCTGGTATCAGTACTTTACTCCACTACTTATTTTTCTGACAGCTTTTACTTTCTACTTCTTACATTTTCTACCTGCTCACCTGTCCCTAAGCCCCGCCCCCTGTCCCTAAGCCTGCCCCCTGCTCACCTGTCCATAAGCCCCGCCCCCTGTCCCTAAGCCCCGCCCCCTGACCTGTCCCTAAGCTCACCCCCTGCTCACCTGTCCCTAAGCCCCGCCCCCTGACCTGTCCCTAAGCCCGCCCCCTGCTCACCTGTCCCTAAGCCCCGCCCCTAAGCCCGCCCCCTGCTCACCTGTCCCTAAGCCGCCCCTGCACCCCTGTCCTTAAGCCCCACCCCCTGCTCACCTGTCCCTAAGCCCCGCCCCCTGCTCCCCTGTCCCTAAGCCCCGCCCCTGCTCACCTGCTTCTGCGCCTCCAGCTTCTGCTTCCTGGTGGGGTCGATGGCGTCCACCATCCACTTGATGGTGAAGTAGGTGACGGCTCCGAAGATGGTGAGGCGAAAGATGAGGCCCAGCACCTCGTTCCTGCCCAGAGGACGGGCGATGTTCTCCACCGGGACCTCCCCCAGGACCATGGTGGGGACACTGGGAGGACTTGGGAGTACTTGGGAGCACTGGGAGTACTGGGAGCACTGGGAGTACTGGGAGTAACACACCTGCAGAGAAACAACAACAAGGTCTCATGAAGTCACACAACGATTTATAACCAGTGTTATTCACTGGGGAGAGTATACTGGGAGGA